>NC_050607.1:220000-235000 GCF_013368585.1 Megalops cyprinoides | reverse complement strand
TCACAGCCAGTCACCTCACAGCCAGTCACACCTCACAGCCAGTCACACCTCACAGCCAGTCACCTCACAGCCAGTCACCCCTCACAGCCGGTCACCTCACAGCCAGTCACCTCACAGCCAGTCACCCCTCACAGCCGGTCTCCTCACAGCCGGTCACACCTCACAGCCAGTCACACCTCACAGCCAGTCACCTCACAGCCGGTCTCCTCACAGCCAGTCACCTCACAGCCAGTCACCTCACAGCCAGTCACACCTCACAGCCGGTCTCCTCACAGCCAGTCACCTCACAGCCAGTCACACCTCACAGCCAGTCACACCTCACAGCCGGTCTCCTCACAGCCAGTCACCTCACAGCCAGTCACCTCACAGCCAGTCACACCTCACAGCCAGTCACCCCTCACAGCCGGTCTCCTCACAGCCAGTCACACCTCACAGCCAGTCACACCTCACAGCCAGTCACCTCACAGCCAGTCTCCTCACAGCCAGTCACCTCACAGCCAGTCACCTCACAGCCAGTCACACCTCACAGCCGGTCACACCTCACAGCCGGTCACCTCACAGCCAGTCACACCTCACAGCCGGTCACCTCACAGCCAGTCACCTCACAGCCAGTCACCTCACAGCCAGTCACACCTCACAGCCAGTCACACCTCACAGCCGGTCACCTCACAGCCAGTCACCTCACAGCTAGTCACACCTCACAGCCGGTCTCCTCACAGCCAGTCACCTCACAGCCAGTCACACCTCACAGCCGGTCACCTCACAGCCAGTCACCTCACAGCCAGTCACACCTCACAGCCGGTCACCTCACAGCCAGTCACCTCACAGCCGGTCACACCTCACAGCCAGTCACACCTCACAGCCGGTCACCTCACAGCCAGTCACCTCACAGCCGGTCACACCTCACAGCCGGTCACCTCACAGCCAGTCACACCTCACAGCCGGTCACCTCACAGCCAGTCACCTCACAGCCAGTCACACCTCACAGCCGGTCACCTCACAGCCAGGCACACCTCACAGCCGGTCACCTCACAGCCAGTCTCCTCACAGCCGGTCACCTCACAGCCAGTCACCTCACAGCCAGTCACACCTCACAGCCGGTCACACCTCACAGCCAGTCACACCTCACAGCCAGTCACCCCTCACAGCCAGTCACACCTCACAGCCAGTCACACCTCACAGCCAGTCACCTCACAGCCAGTCACCTCACAGCCAGTCACACCTCACAGCCAGTCACACCTCACAGCCAGTCACCTCACAGCCAGTCACCCCTCACAGCCGGTCACCTCACAGCCAGTCACCTCACAGCCAGTCACCCCTCACAGCCGGTCTCCTCACAGCCGGTCACACCTCACAGCCAGTCACACCTCACAGCCAGTCACCTCACAGCCGGTCTCCTCACAGCCAGTCACCTCACAGCCAGTCACACCTCACAGCCGGTCTCCTCACAGCCAGTCACCTCACAGCCAGTCACACCTCACAGCCAGTCACACCTCACAGCCGGTCTCCTCACAGCCAGTCACCTCACAGCCAGTCACCTCACAGCCAGTCACACCTCACAGCCAGTCACCCCTCACAGCCGGTCTCCTCACAGCCAGTCACACCTCACAGCCAGTCACACCTCACAGCCAGTCACCTCACAGCCAGTCTCCTCACAGCCAGTCACCTCACAGCCAGTCACCTCACAGCCAGTCACACCTCACAGCCGGTCACACCTCACAGCCGGTCACCTCACAGCCAGTCACACCTCACAGCCGGTCACCTCACAGCCAGTCACCTCACAGCCAGTCACCTCACAGCCAGTCACACCTCACAGCCAGTCACACCTCACAGCCGGTCACCTCACAGCCAGTCACCTCACAGCCAGTCACACCTCACAGCCGGTCTCCTCACAGCCAGTCACCTCACAGCCAGTCACACCTCACAGCCGGTCACCTCACAGCCAGTCACCTCACAGCCAGTCACACCTCACAGCCGGTCACCTCACAGCCAGTCACCTCACAGCCGGTCACACCTCACAGCCAGTCACACCTCACAGCCGGTCACCTCACAGCCAGTCACCTCACAGCCGGTCACACCTCACAGCCGGTCACCTCACAGCCAGTCACACCTCACAGCCGGTCACCTCACAGCCAGTCACCTCACAGCCAGTCACACCTCACAGCCGGTCACCTCACAGCCAGTCACCTCACAGCTAGTCACACCTCACAGCCGGTCACCTCACAGCCAGTCACCTCACAGCCAGTCACCTCACAGCCAGTCACACCTCACAGCCGGTCACCTCACAGCCAGTCACCTCACAGCCAGTCACCTCACAGCCAGTCACACCTCACAGCCAGTCACCTCACAGCCGGTCACACCTCATAGCCGGTCACCTCACAGCCGGTCACCTCACAGCCAGTCACACCTCACAGCCAGTCACACCTCACAGCCGGTCTCCTCACAGCCAGTCACACCTCACAGCCAGTCACACCTCACAGCCGGTCACCTCACAGCCAGTCACCTCACAGCCAGTCACACCTCACAGCCAGTCACCTCACAGCCAGTCACCTCACAGCCAGTCACACCTCACAGCCGGTCACCTCACAGCCAGTCACCTCACAGCCAGTCACACCTCACAGCCAGTCACACCTCATAGCCGGTCACCTCACAGCCGGTCACCTCACAGCCGGTCACCTCACAGCCAGTCACCTCACAGCTAGTCACACCTCACAGCCAGTCACACCTCATAGCCGGTCACCTCACAGCCGGTCACCTCACAGCCGGTCACCTCACAGCCGGTCACCTCACAGCCGGTCACCTCCCCCGCTGTGGCAATGTGACCCCGCTGTGTGCTGTGGCGATGTGACCCCGCTGTGGCGATGTGACCCCACTGTGGCGATGTGACCCCGCTGTGTGCTGTGGCGATGTGACCCCGCTGTGGCGATGTGACCCCACTGTGTGCTGTGGCGATGTGACCCCGCTGTGTGCTGTGGCGATGTGACCCCACTGTGTGCTGTGGCGATGTGACCCCGCTGTGTGCTGTGGCGATGTGACCCCGCTGTGGCGATGTGACCCCGCTGTGTGCTGTGGCGATGTGACCCCGCTGTGGCAATGTGACCCCACTGTGGCGATGTGACCCCGCTGTGTGCTGTGGCGATGTGACCCGACTGTGTGCTGTGGCGATATGACCCCGCTGTGTGCTGTGGCGATGTGACCCAGCTGTGGCGATGTGACCCCGCTGTGTGCTGTGGCGATGTGACCCCGCTGTGGCAATGTGACCCCACTGTGGCGATGTGACCCCGCTGTGTGCTGTGGCGATGTGACCCCACTGTGTGCTGTGGCGATGTGACCCCGCTGTGTGCTGTGGCGATGTGACTCCGCTGTGGCGATGTGACCCCGCTGTGTGCTGTGGCAATGTGACCCCGCTGTGGCGATGTGACCCCGCTGTGTGCTGTGGCGATGTGACCCCGCTGTGTGCTGTGGCGATGTGACCCCGCTGTGTGCTGTGGCGATGTGACTCCGCTGTGGCGATGTGACCCCGCTGTGTGCTGTGGCAATGTGACCCCGCTGTGGCGATGTGACCCCGCTGTGGCAATGTGACCCCACTGTGGCGATGTGACCCCGCTGTGTGCTGTGGCGATGTGACCCCGCTGTGGCGATGTGACCCCACTGTGTGCTGTGGCGATGTGACCCCGCTGTGTGCTGTGGCGATGTGACCCCGCTGTGGCGATGTGACCCCGCTGTGGCGATGTGACCCCGCTGTGTGCTGTGGCGATGTGACCCCGCTGTGGCGATGTGACCCCGCTGTGGCGATGTGACCCCGCTGTGTGCTGTGGCGATGTGACCCCGCTGTGGCGATGTGACCCCGCTGTGTGCTGTGGCGATGTGACCCCGCTGTGTGCTGTGGCGATGTGACCCCGCTGTGGCGATGTGACCCCGCTGTGGCAATGTGACCCCGCTGTGGCGATGTGACCCCGCTGTGTGCTGTGGCGATGTGACCCCGCTGTGTGCTGTGGCGATGTGACCCCGCTGTGGCGATGTGACCCCGCTGTGGCGATGTGACCCCGCTGTGTGCTGTGGCGATGTGACCCCGCTGTGTGCTGTGGCGATGTGACCCCGCTGTGGCGATGTGACCCCGCTGTGGCGATGTGACCCCGCTGTGGCAATGTGACCCCGCTGTGTGCTGTGGCGATGTGACCCCGCTGTGGCGATGTGACCCCGCTGTGGCGATGTGACCCCACTGTGTGCTGTGGCGATGTGACCCCGCTGTGTGCTGTGGCGATGTGACCCCGCTGTGGCGATGTGACCCCGCTGTGTGCTGTGGCGATGTGACCCCGCTGTGTGCTGTGGCGATGTGACCCCGCTGTGTGCTGTGGCGATGTGACCCCGCTGTGGCGATGTGACCCCGCTGTGTGCTGTGGCGATGTGACCCCGCTGTGTGCTGTGGCGATGTGACCCCGCTGTGGCGATGTGACCCCGCTGTGTGCTGTGGCGATGTGACTCCGCTGTGGTGATGTGACCCCGCTGTGGCGATGTGACCCCGCTGTGGCGATGTGACCCCGCTGTGTGCTGTGGCAATGTGACCCCGCTGTGTGCTGTGGCGATGTGACTCCACTGTGGCGATGTGACCCCGCTGTGTGCTGTGGTGATGTGACCCCGCTGTGGCGATGTGACCCCGCTGTGTGCTGTGGTGATGTGACCCCGCTGTGGCGATGTGACCCCGCTGTGGCGATGTGACCCCGCTGTGTGCTGTGGTGATGTGACCCCGCTGTGTGCTGTGGTGATGTGACCCCGCTGTGGCGATGTGACCCCGCTGTGTGCTGTGGTGATGTGACCCCGCTGTGGCGATGTGACCCCGCTGTGGCGATGTGACCCCGCTGTGTGCTGTGGCGATGTGACCCCGCTGTGTGCTGTGGCGATGTGACCCCACTGTGGCGACGTGTGTATGGAAAGGTTTGCTGGCAGCAGTCTGCACTCCACACCCTGTTTTATTTATTTACCACTGTCCTGCTGCTGTGAAATGCAAGCTGAGGATCTGAGGCGTCTTCCTCTGTTATTAAGATCAATGAAAAGATGCAAGCTAACAATTAGCCTGAGACACAGATGCATATATACCTACTAATTAAGTTGGTTACATGACTTGGTGTGTCTGTGTGACAGATCCTATCCACCCAGCCCTCGCAGGGTGTGCTGCTGATGGCAGGGCACACACACAGAGAGGCCGTCACAGAGAGGCCGTCACAGGGCACACACACAGAGAGGCCGTCACAGAGAGGCCGTCACAGGGCACACGCGCAGAGAGGCCGTCACAGAGAGGCCGTCGCAGAGAGGCCGTCACAGAGAGGCCGTCACAGAGAGGTCGTCACAGGGCACACACACAGAGAGGCCGTCACAGAGAGGCCGTCACAGGGCACATGCGCAGAGAGGCCGTCACAGAGAGGCCGTCACAGAGAGGCCGTCACAGGGCACACGCGCAGAGAGGCCGTCACAGAGAGGCCGTCGCAGAGAGGCCGTCACAGAGAGGCCGTCACAGAGAGGTCGTCACAGGGCACACACACAGAGAGGCCGTCGCAGAGAGGCCGTCACAGAGAGGCCGTCACAGGGCACACGCGCAGAGAGGCCGTCACAGAGAGGCCGTCACAGGGCACATGCGCAGAGAGGCCGTCACAGAGAGGCCGTCACAGAGAGGCCGTCACAGAGAGGTCGTCACAGGGCACACGCGCAGAGAGGCCGTCACAGAGAGGCCGTCACAGGGCACACACACAGAGAGGCCGTCACAGAGAGGCTGTCACAGGGCACACGCGCAGAGAGGCCGTCACAGAGAGGCCGTCACAGAGAGGCCGTCACAGAGAGGTCGTCACAGGGCACACGCGCAGAGAGCCCGTCACAGAGAGGCCGTCACAGGGCACACACACAGAGAGGCCGTCACAGAGAGGCTGTCACAGGGCACACGCGCAGAGAGGCCGTCACAGGGCACACACGCGCAGAGAGGCCGTCACAGAGAGGCTGTCACAGGGCACACGCGCAGAGAGGCCGTCACAGAGAGGCTGTCACAGGGCACACGCGCAGAGAGGCCGTCACAGAGAGGCCGTCACAGAGAGGCCGTCACAGAGAGGTCGTCACAGAGAGGCCGTCACAGAGAGGCCGTCACAGAGAGGCTGTCACAGGGCACACGCGCAGAGAGGCCGTCACAGAGAGGCCGTCACAGGGCACACGCGCAGAGAGGCCGTCACAGAGAGGCTGTCACAGGGCACACGCGCAGAGAGGCCGTCACAGAGAGGCCGTCACAGAGAGGCCGTCACAGAGAGGCCGTCACAGAGAGGCTGTCACAGGGCACACGCGCAGAGAGGCCGTCACAGAGAGGTCGTCACAGGGCACACACACAGAGAGGCCGTCACAGAGAGGCTGTCACAGGGCACACGCGCAGAGAGGCCGTCACAGAGAGGCCGTCACAGAGAGGCCGTCACAGAGAGGCCGTCACAGAGAGGCTGTCACAGGGCACACGCGCAGAGAGGCCATCACAGGGCACACGCGCAGAGAGGCCGTCACAGAGAGGCCGTCACAGAGAGGCCATCACAGAGAGGCCGTCACAGAGAGGCCGTCACAGAGAGGCTGTCACAGGGCACACGCGCAGAGAGGCCGTCACAGAGAGGCCATCACAGAGAGGCCGTCACAGAGAGGCCGTCACAGAGAGGCTGTCACAGGGCACACGCGCAGAGAGGCCGTCACAGAGAGGCCGTCACAGAGAGGCCGTCGCAGAGAGGCCGTCACAGAGAGGCCGTCGCAGAGAGGCCGTCACAGAGAGGCCGTCACAGGGCACACGCGCAGAGAGGCCGTCACAGAGAGGCTGTCACAGGGCACACGCGCAGAGAGGCCGTCACAGAGAGGCTGTCACAGGGCACACGCGCAGAGAGGCCGTCACAGAGAGGCCGTCACAGGGCACACGCGCAGAGAGGCCGTCACAGAGAGGCCGTCACAGAGAGGCCGTCACAGGGCACACGCGCAGAGAGGCCGTCACAGAGAGGCTGTCACAGGGCACACGCGCAGAGAGGCCGTCACAGAGAGGCTGTCACAGGGCACACGCGCAGAGAGGCCGTCACAGAGAGGCCGTCACAGGGCACACGCGCAGAGAGGCCGTCACAGAGAGGCTGTCACAGGGCACACGCGCAGAGAGGCCGTCACAGAGAGGCCGTCACAGGGCACACGCGCAGAGAGGCCGTCACAGAGAGGCCGTCACAGGGCACACGCGCAGAGAGGCCGTCACAGGGCACACGCGCAGGGAAAGAGAACAGCTGCAGTGGCCCAGCACCTCCGTTACCCTCTCCACACTCCCAGCATTTTAAACCTGGAAACCGAATTGTCAAAACACGCTACTAAAAATGGCCATTTCTTTTCAACTGATGTTAACGTCAAACCAATGAAAACACCAAACATGAAGGGTGAACATCAAGCCCACACAACCAGCCCAGGAAGAAACACGCAATGGATTTTTTCGGAAAAATCATAACCCAAACAAAAAACAAACTGGGTTGTTTGCCTTGCTGGCCTTTTGACTGTGACACTGTCCAACACAAAGACTGATTGTGCAGTAAAAATGAATACCCAGTCACATACATCACTCTGCCAGACTCCCAGCATGCAACACTGCTGCAGTGCCGATCCAGCCATGCAGCCATTCAATCACACAGAGCAGCTTCACCTTAATGCGAGCAGATAGGTTACACCAAACACAAACGACAGATAAGCTCAGAGAGGGAGTGCAGGCTGTGTACAGGTGGTCAGTACATTTATCACCATCCTCAGCAGCGTGTAACCTGCACCCACAGCTCTGTCTCATACCTGCAGTGCCGGCACCATTAAACCCAGCTGCGGACGTGGGGGAAAAACACTCACACAAGTGCAGGAGCTGTACTCTCACCCTGATAAAGACAATTCTACACTGGCTACATTATGGTGCAATTTCAACCTCAAAGCCCTGTCTTGAAATGATTATCCTTTGAGAGTCAAAGGGCTGCAGATCAGTCTGAGACCTTTGAAGGCTGGGTGACTCTATGTGCGCATGAGAAGGCAGCATATACTTAGTGTTGCATATCTGGCCCTGTAATCCCGTTAAATATATGTTGCGTGTGAGTGCTGAAAGCAGGATGGACCCGGGGGCAGGGCCAGAGGCGGGGCCATGGGGCGGGACTGTCCCAGGCAGAGGACCCCTCTGTTTCTGTCTGTTGGGACACTGCTGGCAGACAGACTGTTTCAGCCCATTCTGCTGATGCGGAGCTGAGGAACTGATCAGTGCAGCACCTCTAACAGCAATCAATTTTCCAAGTAACATCCTGCTGAAGATTCCTGGGATATTTCATTATGGTTATTGTGTTAGAACTGAGCAGCACTTGTGAAACTCTGATATGGCAAAGATCTAATTATACGAATGATAAATGCTCACAGCAGTCACACACTCCCTCTGCTCACACTGGCTGGCTGTAACCCAATGCATGCCTCACGTTTCTCTTTCACATAAAGAGCGTTTATGTGAGGGGAATTAAATAAATAAGAGTGGGCAGAAATTCAGCTCTTGAAGCGTGTTTACTCAGGGAGCTGTGAGCTGCTGTTTTACACAGTGGAGAGATCCGCCCAGCAGCTGTGCAAATCACCGTGCCATGAAGAGCACCGCCCCGCCGCCCCGCCAAAACCAACACCTCAGCGGCACGTGGCACTGGAACCCGGGGCCCAGGACCAGGGGCCTGCCAGCCCATCAGTCCCCGTCAGTGAGCACAGGCCTGCCGCCCACTGACACCAACATGGGACCAAATAAACACAATAATCTCAAATCTCTTTTTCACCAAAGTTAGGACTCACAGACAAGCAACAGACTTGGAGGAATATTTCCTTCTAAACAGCTGCTGTGAATCTGACCAATGGAGCTGGTGGAAAGTTATTTACAAAGCAAAATAAAAGCAATCCTCACCATACGCACAAGACAAATGGATTCAAACTCATTTTCAAACCAAAACAAAAGCATAAAGCTTGTGTGTGTTCAGTCTGCAGGCTCCTGTCAGCCCAGCCAATGAGCTGCTGTGGGGCTGGCTAACTGTGAGCCAATGAGCTGCTGTGGGGCTGGCTAACTGTGAGCCAATGAGCTGCTGTAGAGCTGGCTAACTGTGAGCCAATGAGCTGCTGTGGGGCTGGCTAACTGTGAGCCAATGAGCTGCTGTAGAGCTGGCTAACTGTGAGCCAATGAGCTGCTGTAGAGCTGGCTAACTATGAGCCAATGAGCTGCTGTGGGGCTGGCTAACTGTGAGCCAATGAGCTGCTGTAGAGCTGGCTAACTGTGAGCCAATGAGCTGCTGTGGGGCTGGCTAACTGTGAGCCAATGAGCTGCTGTGGGGCTGGCTAACTGTGAGCCAATGAGCTGCTGTGGGGCTGGCTAACTGTGAGCCAATGAGCTGCTGTAGATCTGGCTAACTGTGAGCCAATGAGCTGCTGTAGAGCTGGCTAACTGTGAGCCAATGAGCTGCTGTGGGGCTGGCTAACTGTGAGCCAATGAGCTGCTGTGGAGCTGGCTAACTGTGAGCCAATGAGCTGCTGTAGAGCTGGCTACCTATGAGCCAATGAGCTGCTGTGGGGCTGGCTAACTATGAGCCAATGAGCTGCTGTGGGACTGGCTAACTATGAGCCAATAAGCTGCTGTGGGGCTGGCTAACTGTGAGCCAACGAGCTGCTGTAGAGCTGGCTAACTATGAGCCACTGCATGTTCAGCTGCAAAGAGTGGATACGCACACACAGCAGGCAGAGCCATGCCCAGTGGAGACCACTTCAGAATCATTTCAGCGTATTCAGGGCTGCAGCTGTGGTGTTGCGTCAGCGCATTCAGGGCTGCAGGGCTGGTGTTGTGTCAGCGTATTCAGGGCTGCAGGGCTGGAGTTGCATCAGCGCATTCAGGGATGTAGGGCTGGAGTTGTGTCAGCGTATTCAGGGATGTAGGGCTGGAGTTGTGTCAGCGTATTCAGGGCTGCAGGGCTGGTGTTGTGTCAGCGTATTCAGGGCTGCAGGGCTGGAGTTGCATCAGCGCATTCAGGGATGTAGGGCTGGTGTTGTGTCAGCGCATTCAGGGATGTAGGGCTGGTGTTGCGTCAGCGCATTCAGGGCTGCAGCTGGGTGATGCCACTGTGGTGAGCAGAGTGCTCCATCACCACGGAAACATGTCACTCTCCTCATCAAACACTTCACCCTCTGTGCCACCGAACACACGTGCAGGTAGATTAGAGAGGCAGAGGGGTTTTCCGACATCAGCCAATGACACATGCTCGCTGTGAGTCTCCTGGCTGCAGGAATGCTTGTCATTGTTTGTCATCACTAGAGGTGATCAAGATCAGAATTCATTTCTGGACAGCAACATGTCTGTGATCCAGTGGCCAAAGACAAAAAGCAAAACATGGTAACAGTAATAAAACAGTAATAAAAAGACAAAAGGAAAGAAAAAGAAAACAACAATGATCTGTAATATCAGTGAAATAAAATACTCCAGCACAACGGTAACAGAAGGAAAATAACCAAGACCTGGGGGTGACCTCACTGCCGAAACATTCAAACAAACCAATTACCAAGCTAAACATTCAGCTAACACACACACACACACTCTTATACACATGCACACTCACACTCTTACACACTTACACAGTCACACTCTAACATGGTCTCTCTCTCACACACACACTCACACTCTTACACACACACACTTACACAGTCACACTCTAACACGGTCTCTCTCTCTCTCACACACACACACACACACTCACACACACACTGCAATGACACTGACCCTCCCTCCACAGGGCTAGTGTTTCGCTCTCTCTCCTACAGACCATAACAGCGGGCCTCTTATTGCAAACCATTCATCTGGCTCATGCTGCACAGCTACATAAATCACAGCCCCTAATAACCCTGCCTTCTTGCCCTGCTCCACAAGCTGGAGATGGGCGCGTAATCTCACAGAGCCCTTTGTCTCAGTGCGCTCTGTCCTTCTGAGAGCGCCCGTCTCTGCTAATGCTAACCAAACACAACTACCCCATAACCCACAGTGGACACACAGAAGCAGAATGAATATAACATCAGTGAAACTCAGACAGGCTCGCTCCCTCTCCATAACGTGCTGGTATATGTAAGAGATGCATGTTCTGTATGCAGGGAATGTGTGATGCTATTATTGCTGGAGCGCTAATGAGCCAGTGATATATCCCTGTTCCTGGGAAGCATGCAGCTAGATGCCAGTATGACTGTGATGCAGTCACAGAAATGTTAAAAACTCAGGGTCCTCTCATAACACAATAGTTCATTTTCAACTCATTTCACTGCTGAGTAACAAGATTATCTCCTGCTTTTTTCAAAGGCAGTGTGTGTTTGATTAGGTACAGCAGGATGCTAAAAGGATTTGAGAGCATGGCCTGGTGCTTAGCCACGTGGTGTCAGCTCTGATACTGCACTGTGCCCCGAGCCCCAGCCCAGAGACCTGAGACCCAGCCCAGAGACCCGAGATCCAGCCCTGAGACCCGAGACCCAGCCCAGAGACCCAGCCCTCAGACCCAGCCCTCAGACCCGAGACCCAGCCCAGAGACCCAGCCCTCAGACCCAGCCCTCAGACCTGAGACCCAGCCCAGAGACCCAAAACCCAGCCCTGAGACCCGAGATCCAGCCCAGAGACCCAGCCCTCAGACCCAGCCCTCAGACCCGAGACCCAGCCCAGAGACCCAGCCCTCAGACCCGGCCCTCAGACCTGAGACCCAGCCCTGAGACCCGAGACCCAGCCCAGAGACCCAGCCCTCAGACCCAGCCCTGAGACCCAGCCCTCAGACCCGAGACCCAGCCCTCAGACCCGAGACCCAGCCCAGAGACCCAGCCCTCAGACCCAGCCCTGAGACCCGAGACCCAGCCCAGAGACCCAGCCCTCAGACCCAGCCCTCAGACCCGAGACCCAGCCCAGAGACCCAGCCCTCAGACCCGAGACCCAGCCCTCAGACCCAGCCCAGAGACCCAGCCCTCAGACCCAGCCCTCAGACCCAGCCCTGAGACCCAGCCCTCAGATCCGAGACCCAGCCCTGAGACCCGAGACCGAGCCCTCAGACCCAGCCCTCAGACCCGAGACCCAGCCCAGAGACCCAGCCCTCAGACCCAGCCATCAGACCCGAGACCCAGCCCAGAGACCCAGCCCTCAGACCCGAGACCCAGCCCAGAGACCCAGCCCTCAGACCCAGCCATCAGACCCGAGACCCAGCCCAGAGACCCAGCCCTCAGACCCAGCCCTGAGACCCGAGACCCAGCCCAGAGACCCAGCCCTCAGACCCAAGACCCAGCCCAGAGACCCAGCCCTCAGACCCGAGACCCAGCCCAGAGACCCAGCCCTCAGATCCGAGACCCAGCCCTCAGACCCAGCCCTCAGACCCGAGACCCAGCCCAGAGACCCAGCCCTCAGACCCAGCCATCAGACCCGAGACCCAGCCCAGAGACCCAGCCCTCAGATCCAGCCCTGAGACCCGAGACCCAGCCCAGAGACCCAGCCCTCAGACCCAGCCCTCAGACCCGAGACCCAGCCCAGAGACCCAGCCTTCAGACCCAGCCCTCAGACCCGAGACCCAGCCCAGAGACCCAGCCCTCAGACCCGAGACCCAGCCCAGAGACCCAGCCCTCAGATCCGAGACCCAGCCCAGAGACCCAGGCCTCAGACCCGGGACCCAGCCCAGAGACCCAGCCCTCAGACCCAAGACCCAGCCCTCAGACCCGAGACCCAGCCCAGAGACCCAGCCCTCAGATCCGAGACCCAGCCCAGAGACCCAGCCCTCAGACCCAAGACCTAGCCCAGAGACCCAGCCCTCAGACCCAGCCCTCAGTCCCAAGACCCATCCCTCAGACCCGAGACCCAGCCCAGAGACCCAGCCCTCAGACCCAGCCCTCAGACCCGAGACCCAGCCCAGAGACCCAGCCCAGATAACCGAGACCCAGCCCTCAGACCCAGCCCTCAGACCCAAGACCCAGCCCAGAGACCCAGCCCTCAGACCCAGCCCTCAGACCCGAGACCCAGCCCAGAGACCCAGCCCTGAGACCCGAGACCCAGCCCAGAGACCCAGCCCTCAGACCCGAGACCCAGCCCAGAGACCCAGCCTAGCTCCAGGACTACAGAATGACTTTGCTTGTATCCACAATGTAATTATTTTACTTGCGGCAATGTCTGCATACCGACAGCATCCTCCAAATCAAAGCACAGCTCCACCCTGCCAATGATGACATCACCCAGCCTTCTGCGGGAGTATTTTCCCTCTCTAAAATGAACCAGCGCCACCCGGCAGGTGTGCCAGCTCATACTGCAGCAAACTGCTGAAGAAAGGGCACCTGGGACACAGGTTAGCCTGCGGGATTCTGCAGTGTTTACCTTTCCTTTGCATTGCCTCTTCCCACAGGTTGGAGGGATTATGTGGGCTCAGTGTGAACAAAGAGACAATGCAGAATGTGTCTAACTGGACCCCAGTTCAGACTGCCTGCTTCAGCTGACCATCACAACAGCCCACACAAACAGGGAACTGGCTAACAGTTAAAGATAAACTCAAAGGTCCAATGGTATCCTTTCCAATTAACACCAAAATGTTAGGAGACAGAAAGAAATAGAGAGTGAGACGGGAATAAACTCAGGGCCCTGTGACTGTCCCCGTGCTCACCGCACGGCATACAGGGGAATGAACAGAGCTACTGAGGGACAAACTAGCCTGATGCTATCACTATTAGATGATTAAACCTGTAAAACAATGTTAATTTCATCTTCTTACTCTTTCTTCTAGCGTTCAGTGGGAGGATAGGTAGTGTGAGTGTTTGTGTGTGTAGCTGGCTGCGCTTGATTTGTGTGGGGGTGCAGAGGCTTTTGAAAGATGCTGTGTACATTTTTCATGCTGTTATTTCTCATTAATGCCACAAACGTGACCCTGAAGCCAGAGCGGAGCCTCAGTCCTGCTGTTTCGCAACAGCTAACCGCCATAATCAGCAGCTGAGCGCAGAAAGGCATTGAACAGGGGCTCTGTGTGCTGTGTAATAACCCTGCTGCACTTAGCTTGTAATTGGCTGTAATTAAAAGGATCTCAGCACACCTTCTCCTCTTCAGTTGTTCTGCAGCAGGAAGCTCTGGCAGCACCTTGGTCTGTAATTACAGCGTCGTCAGTCTGCTGCCACTTTCAGCTCTGTTGTGTTTCTGTCCTTGTGAACTGGTTAATGTTTCTCTCTCATACACACACGTGCATGCACACACATGCACAAACACACACAAACACGCACACACCAGCTACCTTTCCCTCCTGCCACAAAGGTATCATTTTTGGGGGAACAGTCAGGAAAATCACTTATCAATGTCACACTATGTTGTTCTGATTTATTCAGCAATGAGAGGGTTTCAGGCATATCTCTAACAGCAGTTGATTATCTGTTCTAAAGAAAGCATTTATCTGTTGCTGATAAACAAATACAGCTGTGAGAAATGGTAGTGCAAGTTAGTACCCTCCCTGGCAGAGTAAGACAATGCATCGCCCAAAGTCAGTAGTCACTCATATGATCAATAATAAGTGGATACAGGGCAATAAGTGGAGAAATTATCAGTACAATATCTGCTGGCTTGCTAGCCAGTTGCTAACAATACTAGCCTGCTTCAAAATGTGATCATTGACAAACATTCCCTGTCCAAATCTGCACTTGGGTAATTAGGCTAAACTACATGAAAGTAGTTATCCACTACCAAACACAGTGCTGAGTTTGGCAAAGGATGCTGCTGCTCGGTGTCCTCTCAGGACTCTCTCCCCCAGACATGAGGTGAGGTCTCACCACTGTGCGCTAACATTCTTAGCCCAAGGCTGCTTTCTACAGAATACAACCACCGAAAGTGAAAAGACTCACAAGCGACGCACAGCTACAGCTTTACCTTGCTGACAATGAGCAGCATGCCGGCTTTCAGGAGCATGTCTCCAGGTAACTGTCATAACAGGAGAAATATGG
>NC_050607.1:160000-215000 GCF_013368585.1 Megalops cyprinoides | reverse complement strand
GTGTCTGGTGACTGGGATGTCATACTTCCCAGCATGCCTTTCACTCAGTTTGCACAATGCCAGTCCAAGTAAATCAGTAGCAGAGGAGCTCCGGGGCAGAAATTTCACAGCTTGCTGCAGCTCAGCGGGAGACACACAGCTGTCACTTTTTCTGATTCTAACAGGTACACAGGTGGGACGAGGGTGGCAGTGATTTCTTAAACTGACTGAAAACAGTTCCTAACTGCAAAGAGCCACCGGCAGTGCAAGTGCAGGAGGCCTTAAGGGGGCTGGGGGCCCATGCACACTGCAGGCCTGCAGTACTGAAGTACTGAGGCTGGAAGGAGGTGCAGAGCCTGCGTGTCCTGTGTGTGTGTGTGTGTGTGTGTGTGTGTGTGTGTGTGTGTGTGTGTGTGTGTGCGTGCGCTACCCAGCGTCTCTACAGGGTTTCACACCATCTCGGAGAGCGGAGCGGTGGGGTGCGAGCAGCTTCCTTTCAGCCAGCACTGTATTTACCCTGTGGAGCTGCTGAAGGCTCAGTCTGGCTGATGGGCAGCACTGGGACTCGTGGGGACAGTCAGGGACAGCGCCAGCAGGCATCCCTCCAGCGGCACACCGTCGCAGTGACACACCACACAGAAACAGCACGCCAGCCCAGCTTGCTTCCTCCACCATCTCTCTCCCAGTCCGGCCACCCTGAGCCTCCCCACTCCCCACCATCTCTCTCCCAGTCCGGCCACCCTGAGCCTCCCCACTCCCCAGCGCCTCTCTCCCAGTCCGGCCACCCTGAGCCTCCCCACTCCCCAGCGCCTCTCTCCCAGTCCGGCCACCCTGAGCCTCCCCACTCCCCAGCGCCTCTCTCCCAGTCCGGCCACCCTGAGCCTCCCCACTCCCCAGCGCCTCTCTCCCAGTCTGGCCACCATGGCCACTCCCTTCCTCGCATTTCCAAAAACTTTCTTTTCTTTCTTAATCTCAGAGTGAAATATTAGCAGCACAGACCTCAGGCCGTGACCCAGTGTGTGAGCACAGGGTGAGAGGGGAAGCCAGGAATGTCAGCCATTTTGTCTGAGCCCCAAACGAGCCGCACAGCAGAGACACGGGCAGCATGTCATGCTGGGAGAGATACAGGCAGCTGTGTGACAGCACCACGCCACTCTCCACTCACACAGCCAGGGTGAAGGTAACAGGCCACAGTTACCATGCCCTGCCCAGCCTTTCAGAGGGGATTCGTTTTCCTCTGAGCTGAAAAAAGGCCTTAGTATAGACATCTAATGATTGACAGGGTTAAAAATACAAATTACCCACTTGTTTTGTTAGTGTTAACATGACATGTGCAGGACTAAAACACTGCTTGTTAAATAAGTCACTCTGCCTGCTTTTTAAAGCCAGGCCTAACGTCCCGCTACAGCATCAGGCTGGCCAGACACTACAGGAAGGGAAAGGAGAGACACGCCACACCTCACATCTCACATCTACAGCATGTGCCCCTGAGGTTCTTAAAACAGCAACAAGAGCAAAACACCTCTGTGGGAAAAACACAGAAGTCAAGTCATATGGCATATATTAAAAAAGGAAAAACATCTTTGTATTTTTTTCAGATGCATTTGCGTACGTTCCTTTCCTCTGCTGCTGTGATATATTGTAAATATTCAACTTTATAGACCGTGCAAGCAAAACACTGAATTATTCCCTTCTATCAACCCTAAAAAGCCCAGGTTTTCTTTCCTGAGCTCAGAAGTTGACAGGAATCTGCCCCTCCCTGGCATGTGTGAGCTGGGGAGGTGGTAATTTAGGGTGATGAAAGAGTTAAAGGCCTGCACTTGGTGCTGCCCTGTCTTCAGTAAAGACAGCCACTAATGAGTTAATGCCAGAGCGACCCTGCTGTCTGCTCGGCAGTCAGGAGCCTGGCTAATGTTCTGTGGCTCTTTCTGGTCACTGATACGAAACATTCAGCCTTATCTTCCAGAGAGGGGGGGCTGCCAAAACCACAACCCCCCCCCCACACACACACACGCACACACACACACACACACACACGCACGCTTATTACCCCCCAGCCACCACTGCTACTCTCTATATAACCGCTCACACAGGCCTCAGACAATCGCCCCTCTCCACCTTCACAGAAAGCCCTGCCATTTGGGGAAAATATATGAGAACCAGACAGGGCTACCATGCTTCTGAAAGCACTATCAGGTTATCTTTTCACCTCTTAAAAATACTCCTTCAATATTTGGTATGAAGTAAAAAAAAACAGCATGATATAGTGGACTGGGTCTGAAATTTCAGCAGAGAACTGAAGCTGAGTCTTCTAATGATCTTAGACTGTTTCTTGATTATATCAGTTATTTTTGGAATATCGTTCACCGCAGGTATGAGCACATTTTCTCCCAATTTCTGCAAATGTGGAAACTTCTTGAAGCATTAATGTGGAACAAAATGTACCCCACCCCCCAAGGCAGATGGTTACTTTAATAAGCTTGCTAACCATAATGAGGGAGCAATCCCGCTCTCTCCAGGTAATAACCTAATTATTTACATACGTCTGGCGTCTACACTATATAGTTAAATTGCCCAGAATATCACAGCTATTGATAGGTCCTAGGTCCAAACAGCATTCTATTTTTATCTAGTTAGCTTAGTTAGGTTAGTTAGCGTCTCTCCAGTGGCAACAGCGGCAAAAGTAAACATCACGGCTTTTCCACAGGTTCAGCAGGACGTGCGTTTGGCCAGGAGCAACAGGACGAGGGGAGGGGGGTCACTCTGCCTCCTCACCCTGCAGGGCGGTCAGTCAGACATGGCCTCAGGTCACACTCACTCATCCTAACACTGCAGAAACACTCCACACACACACACACACACACACACACGCTCATCCTAACACTGCAGAAACACTCCACACACACACACACACACACACACTCATCCTAACACTGCAGAAACACTCCACACACACACACACACACACACACACACACGCTCATCCTAACACTGCAGAAACACTCCACACACACACACACACACACACACACACACGCTCATCCTAACACTGCAGAAACACTCCACACACACACACACACACACACACACACACACGCTCATCCTAACACTGCAGAAACACTCCACACACACACACACACACACACACACACACGCTCATCCTAACACTGCAGAAACACTCCACACACACACACACACACACACACACACACACACTCATCCTAACACTGCAGAAACACTCCACACACACACACACACACACACACACACACACACTCATCCTAACACTGCAGAAACACTCCACACACACACACACACACACACTCATCCTAACACTGCAGAAACACTCCACACACACACACACACACACACACACACACACACTCATCCTAACACTGCAGAAACACTCCACACACACACACACACACACACACACTCATCCTAACACTGCAGAAACACTCCACACACACACACACACACACACACACACTCATCCTAACACTGCAGAAACACTCCACACACACACACACACACACACACACACACTCATCCTAACACTGCAGAAACACTCCACACACACACACACACACACACACACACACGCTCATCCTAACACTGCAGAAACACTCCACACACACACACACACACACACACACACACACGCTCATCCTAACACTGCAGAAACACTCCACACACACACACACACACACACACACACACACACACACTCATCCTAACACTGCAGAAACACTCCACACACACACACACACACACTCATCCTAACACTGCAGAAACACTCCACACACACACACACACACACACACACACACGCTCATCCTAACACTGCAGAAGCACTCCACACACACACACACACACACACACACACTCATCCTAACACTGCAGAAACACTCCACACACACACACACACACACACACACACACTCATCCTAACACTGCAGAAACACTCCACACACACACACACTGCAGAAGCTGTTGTTATTCTAGTAGTCTCTGGCTCCTTGACCATATAATCAGCAGGGTGGAGCACATATTGAGTTACCAAGCAACTCCTTTTCGTTTTGTCATTTTCTCCAAGAAAGAAAACACAATGTGCCTTTTTGGCTATGTAGAATACACTGTTGTCAAAGTGTAATGCAGTGTAGTACAAGTGCTGGTTAACCTCGGTGGTCTGGGCCAGAGACAAGAGACTGTCTTCCATGGCAGTATAGAAATAGTGTCTGATAAACTATTTGGCCAGCAGTTCGGTGTGTGAATCTCACAATGGTATTTCTGCTCATACAGAGGGGAAGAGAGAATTCAAGACTCTGCTGCTCAGAGGAAATAGACAGTGATGGTCCTTCTGCTTTTCCCAAGAATTTAAATGCTTACAAATTCTCAAAATAATTTTTAGCTTTTTGCGTTACAAAGAAAAAACTTGACAACTGATTTCCTGCTAATTCACTGAGGGGAGCATGAAAAGGCCCGATTAGCAGGCAGCAGAACGGAATATACGACAGGCAGCCATATAGAAAATATCTGAATATTTCACCTGAGGTAACACATTACTCAGTCAGTGTATTTATCCTGAGAACTCAGAATGGAACAGGCACTGTTGGAGGACTGGTTGAGTTTGCAGGCCTTTTACTTGCAGTGATGAAATGTAATTCCTGCAATCTACTGCCGAGGGAGGGAGTGAGTGACTGAGTGACTGAGTGAGTGAGTGAGTGAGTGAGTGAGTGAGTGAGTAAGTGAGTGACTGAGTGAGTGAGTGACTGATTGATTGAGTGAGTGACTGATTGATTGAGTGACTGAGTGATTGAGTGAGTGACTGACTGAGTGACTGACTGAGTGAGTGAGTGACTGATTGATTGAGTGAGTGACTGATTGATTGAGTGACTGAGTGAGTGAGTGAGTGAGTGAGTAAGTGACTGACTGAGTGAGTGAGTGACTGATTGATTGAGTGAGTGACTGATTGATTGAGTGACTGAGTGATTGAGTGAGTGAGTGAGTGAGTGAGTGAGTGAGTGAGTGACTGACTGACTGACTGACTGAGTGACTGAGTGAGTGACTGACTGACTGAGTGAGTGAGTGAGTGAGTGAGTGACTGACTGACTGACTGAGTGAGTGAGTGACTGAGTGAGTGATCTTTTCGCTGACTGCTTCCTCCGGTCAAAGGCAAAAAATGATCTTATTTATCAATTAACAGCATCTCGGAGTAAAAAAGAAAACAGCTTCTTCCCTTTGGAGTAGAAAGGGCCAGCCATGGCTGGATGTGTGTGGGTGGGTCACTGTGCACCTGCAGGCTGACCGAAGAGCTGGGGCACAGGGTTTGGAGTGAGAGAGGTGTGAAGGATTCCAGCTGAGGCAGCAGATATCCCCCGCACCCCATGCCAATTTGAAGGTGTTGAGTGAGCCTCAGACAGAGCTGTGAGGGGAGTGGGAGCGTGAGGAAGCCTGCAGGAATGCTGGCGCTATTGTTCCCGCCGCAGCTGCCCCGCCAGCCCCAACTACAGAGACGTTTAATAAGCAAAGACTGAAGATTTCACTGTGAAAACACCGAGCTTCAGGGCAGGCTGGGGAGAGGGGCTGGCAGAGACCTCACCCCAACAGCAGAGTCAAAACAGACACATGTGGCGCATCAGCACCTCCCACACACACAGGCCAGAGCTGGCGCTGTCTGTGCTGTGAGCCCCTCGGCACCGACTGCGCAGCTGTCTGCGCATTGCACAGGTGAGCGTGGGACGAACGGCCTTCATGTGCAGACTCACCCCCACTTTTAACAGACAGCCCCCTGGAGGAACTCAAAGCCAAAACAGACCATCCAAGCGGATACACTAATTAGAAAAGTGTGTTTGTGTGTGTGTGCGTGCGCATGCATGCATGTAGACTTTCTTTGTCACTTGCTTTGATGAACACAAACAAAATGTACAGCATGTACACTTGTATGTTTAAAATCTAAACTTTTCTCACTTTAATGACAATGACATGATACACTGAATATCGGGATGGCAAAGTGAAAGAAATGAGGGATTTTTTTACTGATCTTCAAACATGGTGACTTTTCACGGCCCTTAAATGTGTAATTTATGTGGGGGGGAGGGGTGAAAAAAACAAGCTAAATATACTGCTCTGTGTTGTCTTAACTCTGGAGTCACACAGGACACTAATCTCCCCCCAGCCTGTCTGACTGACACAGGAGGGGTGAGACAGCCTGTCTGTAAAACAGAGAGAGCTGACCCCAGGTCAGCCAAAACAAGGACAGGTCAACAGAGAGCGCGAGACACAGACACAGACCAACCCCTGCATTCAATCAGCATCTGACCTTCACTCTGACTCACAAACAAATACTTGTTTCAGTTCAGAGTTTTTCCCATTCATTTTTGTGTTCCATGGACTCACAGTGAATTGTGAGTCAGTGTTATTGGCACATGTTGATTGAATCCAGGGGTCATAAAAACAAAAAGAGATGGAAAAGGAGGTGAGGAATCATGGAGGGTATTACTGATCCACACACAGCCGATTCATATACGCCTGTTTACAGTATCAGTACAGTATCATAGCATACAGAGGAACTTGAGTTTCCAATTTTATTCCTATGTGTGGTGATATAATGCACATTTGCAGAGGTGTATTTCCCAGAGAGAGACAGTATTTTACAAAATCACAGAAAAAAAAGGTTTTCTCGAGTCCCATAAATGGTTCACAAGCAAAGAAGGGCCTTACAGAAGCACATTCAGACTGTCTTTGGAAAATCCTACACCTCTCCAACCACAATGAACCAAACCACATTCTGGTCATAACCATTCCATTCAGACCAGGCTTTAATGTTTCCATCGGGGACACAGACAGGAAAGGTGAGGAAAGATGGATTAGCCCCTCTGAAGGTCTGCTTTAGCTTTGCATGCTGCGCTGCTCTCCCTGCTCATTCTGTGCATTTTCCCTTTTCTTCTGTGAGCCTTTGGTAAGAAAAAGGTTCTGCTTTTGTGGAAAAAGTTTTCCGTAGTTTTAGGCTGTGTGAGCAAATGTTTTTAGTTGATAAGTAGGCATTGCTGAGTTAAACATTTGGTTTAACATATGGGCTGAGCCCTCACTGTGTTCTGCGCAGGGTTCTGGGGCTGAGCCCTCTCTGTGTTCTGCGCAGGGCTCTGGGGCTGAGCCCTCTCTGTGTTCTGCGCAGGGCTCTGGGGCTGAGCCCTCTCTGTGTCCTGCGCAGGGCTCTGGGGCTGAGCCCTCACTGTGTTCTGCGCAGGGCTCTGGGGCTGAGCCCTCTCTGTGTCCTGCGCAGGGCTCTGGGGCTGAGCCCTCTCTGTGTTCTGCGCAGGGTTCTGGGGCTGAGCCCTCTCTGTGTTCTGCGCAGGGCTCTGGGGCTGAGCCCTCTCTGTGTTCTGCGCAGGGCTCTGGGGCTGAGCCCTCTCTGTGTTCTGCGCAGGGCTCTGGGGCTGAGCCCTCACTGTGTTCTGCGCAGGGTTCTGGGGCTGAGCCCTCTCTGTGTTCTGCGCAGGGCTCTGGGGCTGAGCCCTCTCTGTGTTCTGCGCAGGGCTCTGGGGCTGAGCCCTCTCTGTGTTCTGCGCAGGGCTCTGGGGCTGAGCCCTCTCTGTGTCCTGCGCAGGGCTCTGGGGCTGAGCCCTCTCTGTGTTCTGCGCAGGGTTCTGGGGCTGAGCCCTCTCTGTGTTCTGCGCAGGGCTCTGGGGCTGAGCCCTCTCTGTGTTCTGCGCAGGGCTCTGGGGCTGAGCCCTCACTGTGTTCTGCGCAGGGTTCTGGGGCTGAGCCCTCTCTGTGTCCTGCGCAGGGCTCTGGGGCTGAGCCCTCACTGTGTTCTGCGCAGGGCTCTGGGGCTGAGCCCTCTCCGTTTTCTGCGCGGGTCTTGGTGTGATTAGCACTGGGCTATTTGAGTGAGACGCTCCTGTGGATGTGCTGCAGTGCACTGCAGAGACCCTCAGGCATCTCCTCTCTCTGCTCTGCTGCAGACACTCTGCTAATGAGGCCGGACAGGACGTGTGTTTACGACAGGTGCCTCACTCAAACCTCGCTCCGGACAGGACGTGCGTTTACGACAGGTGCCTCACTCAAACCGCATGCTGTTTCTAAGTGCTCAGATAATCCTGTCAGATTGGATCTGATTTAACACGAGAAATCAGCTCACATCTGCCTCTTACACTCTCTTAGACACAACATTCACTCTCACACACAGCAAACTGCTCCCATTCACTCACACACAGCAGACTGCTCCCATTCACTCTCACACACAGCAGACTGCTCCCATTCACTCTCACACACAGCAAACTGCTCCCATTCACTCACACACAGCAAACTGCTCCCATTCACTCACACACAGCAAACCGCCCCCAGTGCTAGCATCATACTCTCATCACTATGGCTCTCAGTCACAATGTTTGTGTGTTGTTATGTAGCCGTTCTGCACTCTGTCCCACCTACGCCCAGCTGCTGTGAAGGAGCAGAAAAGTGTTTTTATCCTTTTTCACAAAGTCCATGGAATTATTGATGTGAAATATGTCTTGACATAGTCACACACATTTTTAATGAGCGATTAAAATTTGCCATTACCTGGACTCAAACAATTTCGAAAACATTGAGAATTAGAACATCTACTGAAAGAACTTAGAATGGCTGACATCCACTGAGGTATAGCATCATACATACAGTGACTCACCAACACACAGACATCTGTCATGGTATTTATGATACTTCGACATTTTAAAGTTTCCCCCACAGTCCAATCCAAGCTCTCAGCACGTGCCATCTGGGACGCATGTTTTGTGTTTTGTGTCCAAGACAGAACTGGAGTTGAAAAAATGACAGGACTGACTGAGAAACTAAGTGTTGATCTTAAACATGTTTCCCAGCAGACAGAGAAGGCAGAACTGAGGCTCAATGAATTGTGTGGAATCTAGATCCCTTGCTAATTCAGTATTTCCATGCTTTCTTGCTGTAGATAGTGTGTAATATAAAGCGTGAGGCTTCTGCACTCTGCCCTGTATAGTCTAGACACGCTGGGCAGTATATATTCCTGCTGGCTTTTCAGCCGAGTGCCGGCTTCCTTGCCAAGTTTCCTCTCTTTGTTTAGGCCACTCTGGTCAGCCTGGCTCCCTGACTGCAGCCAAGCACTTATATCAAAATACAGTTTTAAAAAGCCCTTTCCAAACAGCAGCGTCTGGGGTGGAACAGCAGGCAGGGGGCGCTGTGGAGCTCCAGCTCCACACCCAGCTCCACGCCCAGCGCCACGCCCAGCGCCACGCCCAGCGCCACGCCCAGCGCCACGCCCAGCGACACACCCAGCTCCACGCCCAGCACCATGCCCCGCACCACACCTAGCTCCACACCTAGCTCCACACCTAGCTCCACGCCTAGCTCCACACCTAGCTCCACGCCTAGCTCCACACCTAGTTCCACACCCAAGCCACACCCAGCTCCACGCCCAGCGCCACGCCCAGCGACACACCCAGCTCCACGCCCAGCACCATGCCCCGCACCACACCTACCTCCACGCCTAGCTCCACACCTAGCTCCACGCCTAGCTCCACACCTAGTTCCACACCCAAGCCACGCCCAGCTCCACGCCCAGCTCCACGCCCCGCGACACATTCAGAGAGTGAGAGCTCTGCACTTGTCTGCACAGGGAAAACATCATCATTGCTCCCTCATCATCATGCAGCATCTTAATGCAGCTCATGCCTTCATAAGATGCCATTTACCCCTCTGTGCTGAGCTGTGTTGCGTCACTAAATGAAGGCAATAGGTCTGAGTGTGAATGGCTGCATTTGGGTGCTGGGAAGCTGAGCTCTCGCCCCGCGGTGCATTTCAGAGAAGACAAGCAGAAAAAGCAGCATCGTAATTAGGATCATATTAGTGAGGCAGCAGTGCTGTCTGAGTCCTCACAGCCCCATTGAGCTAATAACTGCAGTGTGTACAGAGTCTGCTCTCCTTTACTGCATGCCTGTGCGCCCGTGGGCAAACGTAAAGTCCAAGCTGTGGGACGAGCTGAGCGCTGGCTGTGGCAATAATGAGTCCGGTCCTGTGCGATATGGTGTGCAGCGTGGTGTGCAGTGTGGTGTGCAGCGTGGTGTGCAGCGTGGTGTGCAATGTGGTGTGCAGTGTGGTGTGCGATATGGTGTGCAGTGTGGTGTGCAGTGTGGTGTGCAGCGTGGTGTGCAGTGTGGTGTGCAGCGTGGTGTGCAGCGTGGTGTGCAATGTGGTGTGCAGTGTGGTGTGGTGTGCAGTGTGGTGTGGTGTGCAGTGTGGTGTGCAGTGTGGTGTGCAGCGTGGTGTGCAGCGTGGTGTGGTGTGCAGCGTGGTGTGCAGTGTGGTGTGCAGCGTGGTGTGCAGCGTGGTGTGCAGCGTGGTGTGCAGTGTGGTGTGGTGTGCGGCGTGGTGTGCAGTGTGGTGTGCGGCGTGGTGTGCAGCGTGGTGTGCAGTGTGGTGTGCAGTGTGGTGTGCAGTGTGGTGTGGTGTGCGGCGTGGTGTGCGGCGTGGTGTGCGGCGTGGTGTGCAGTGTGGTGTGGTGTGCAGTGTGGTGTGGTGTGCAGTGTGGTGTGGTGTGCGGCGTGGTGTGCGGCGTGGTGTGTGGTGTGGTGTGCAGCGTGGTGTGCAGTGTGGTGTGCACAGTGGTGTGTGGTGTGGTGTGCAGCGTGGTGTGCAGCGTGGTGTGCAGCGTGGTGTGCAGTGTGGTGTGGTGTGCAGTGTGGTGTGGTGTGCGGCGTGGTGTGCGGCGTGGTGTGTGGTGTGGTGTGCACAGTGGTGTGCAGTGTGGTGTGCAGCGTGCCTATGTCCCACTGTAAAGCCAGTCCGGAATAGCCACACTGTCTGTGTCTGACAGCCCGAGTAACAGTCCACACACACACAGACACACACACACACACACACATCTAAATGGCTGTCAGATGCTTCCAATAACACAAATCTCAAAGCTCAGGGATAGATGATGTGTTCCTTTACATTCAGCTACATGCTACAAAGTGCCCTTGCCTTTGGGCTTGAAAAGGTTCTTTTGCATACTCAGTGTGAGTTCCATAACACTGGCAGCCTAAAGGATATGACAATACTCCCCATTTGATGTGAACTAGAAAGTGCTTTGAGTGATTTGCCTCACCTGACTGCAGTTTACAGTATCCACATGCATGTCGCTGTCTGTCTGTCCAGGTGGAGGCAATCACAGCACCCTGACAGCAGCTGCCCTCCTGCAGAGACCCAGCATTGTGCCTTCATTCACTCTGCTACACCAATGAAGTATTTAAATGGAAGTCAACAAATCCTGGACACTTCTGCTGCCATTATTCAGGCTTTTCTTTGGAATGTAATGCTGAACACATGAGCCATCATTTTACAAAACATAGACATCTGTACAATGTAAACAGCCCAAGTACACTTCAGCCCCAGTTGCGATCTCTGGCTTATTTACAAAGCCTGAGTTGTACGGGTAGCTTTGTCCCAGCAACATGAAGCTCTACTCTGTTGCATACAGGACAGTCTCATTAACAGACTGTTTCACCTGAAAGAGACTGATGCTCCTCTACAACAAGCTGAAAAAAAGGCAAAAGGAACCAACCCTAATATCTACAGGTCACTCAAAGGCTGGCCATTGGGCAACCCTTGTGAGAACTGCCACAAATGACAACAAAGAGCTTTAGTTGGACATTGACCAAGAGTCTCAGCAGAGAGCAGTGAGGAAGCCTGGTAGACACACACAGAAGGCAAATATGAAGCATTTGATTAATAACTGCTCAGTATTTCTTGGCAGGCTCTTTTCAATGACTCCACACATTCACTCCTGCTGTTTGAGGAACAGATGCAAGTGAAGCCATCTGAGTATTTGTCAAGGTTAAGAAATGCAGCAAAACTGTGCTGTTTGCTTGGACACTCTGTTTAAATGAGCTTTAACCCTTGCACATGCAGAATCAGTGAACCACAAATGATGGTATTAAAAACTAAAAGTATTTAAAAGAATTTTCTTCCTTACGGGACAGAATACAGAACCACACTGAGAACTCAAAAACTCAGTGGTAAGAGCACCACTCTGAACAGATTCTGCTCAGCAGATAACCATGTGAGTTGTACACAGCATATATAAAGCTGTTTAAAGCAAGTGATCTCCTGTGCACAGCACCTTGTCTCTGGCAGCAGCGCAGCGGCTGGCACCAAGCTGGCACCAAACTGGCACCAAACTGCTCTTTACGGCACGCCTGCCGCCCCTGGCCAGGCTGTACTATTGGGTGAAAATGAAAAACAAAACTCAAACACTAAACACCAAAAGAGGACTGTGAAGCGCCTCTGGCTAGACCGGGTGAGGAAGTGTTTAGCTGCATTTCCCACAATAAAAGCACAGCTTCCAAAGAAAACTTTCAGGGCATTGTGTGGGGCTCAGCACCCAGCCTGCTGCATCTCAGTCTCTCCTGGATGCGGGACAGGAACCGCTGCTCGGTCCCTTCCTTCCAGACTTTCCCACACGGCAGAACAAAGTGGCTGTGCACCAACAGAGCTATGGAGGTGTGCCGTCTGCAGCTACACAGCACTCCCTGCCACACGGAGCAGGAGCGGGAGTGGGAGCAGCAGGAGGGAAATATTCAGCAGCTTGGTCACTGCATTTCCCTCACAGGGGAGAGGACTGCTCCTCTTTCACAGTAACGTGTGTTTCTGCACGGAGGCTGGGATTTCTTTTTTATTATTTTCTTTTTTTATATGATTTTCATGTTAACAGTCAGGGGATTGCAATCACTGCAAGCACACTTAATGGGCCATAAAGCAAACTCTGAAGGCATTTGATCTGGTGCTGTAAACGCCAGAGAGCCACTCTGCTCAGGGGTCATTTTGCTTCCTTCATGTGCATGCATTTCCTGGTGTGCTGACCTTTCACACGGTGCCTGTGGTAATCTCCACTCTGAGGTGCAGAGGTGTGCTAAGCGGTACCACAGAGATAAAGGCCTCCTCTGCAATGCAGGCTCATGCAGAGCTGTAACTGGTCACATGGTGCATGTTCATTTTGTGAGCATCAGTCTGTGGCCTTTTCCATAAAAGCAGTGAGTAGCAGTGTGAGGGGTGTGAGCCTCCACTTCACGTTTGCTAATTGCTCTGCTCTAACTGCCTCCTGTGGAAGATGTCTGGGCCTGACGGAGAGCCAGGCTCCTGTGAATGGCAGCAAGGGTACAGTAATTACCTCCACACATGGCCAGTTGTCCTCCTGAGAGACTTCCCTCAGGAGGAAGTCTGGAAGAGGGATGAGCCAAACACTGGCGGGCAGAGGGGTGTCAGCCGGGCCTGCAGGCGACACCTAGTAACCACACACTCCCATAGTAACCACACACTCCCATAGTAACTACACACTCCCACACAACACAGCTGTCTCCACAGGCCTGTCTGATCTAGGAATACAAGCACACGTAAACATGTAAATGAACCTTATGCTCTTCTTCCTCATTTTAGGAACCACAGAGTGACCTTTTGGTCCCTTTTCCATTGCCCATAGTCTGCCATCACTACGTGATCCCAGTGGACCCACTAAAAAAATACTTTTCCTCCTGGTCACACAGGTAAACAACTAGCAACTAGAACAACTAGCTAGCCAGCTAAAGCAGGGAAACCTGTTCACTTACAAAGTGATGAGATAAATGCTGGTTTTAGGACTTGGATAGAATGTAATAAATGTTTTTTGTTTTTTTTTTTACTTTTTTCTGTGGTTTGAAAAATGACATGTGATGAAGTGTGTTTTGACTATCCTTTGAAGAACCCTGGGAGCTCCATCTGACTCACCTGGTGGAAACAATTCAACCCAAAAACCATCCAAACAAAGTGGGAGACAAAAGGCTGCCATGTCACGCATGTGAGAGGGAGGCAGATACTGTTGCAGAAAGATTATCTTATCGCAAGCAAAAGAGGAATTTGCTTGACTGTTCAGCTAATGGATTATACTTAACCGTAACACACACTGGACAGCAGATAATATCGCTGTGTTGTCATATCTCCAGGAGATCCCACCAAAACAAAAGGAAAGAGAGCAGCATTTGCTCACCTTATCCTCCAGTCTGATCAGTCTGGCTCCAACGGTGTAGTACTCTTTGTCCACACCTTTCTCTGGAGGGGGAACAAAGCGCAGCCATTATGAGCCACATGTTCAACCTGCACATGCAGTCAAGGGCTTGCTGCAGTGCCTGAGGGTCAGCATTAGTATATGAAATGTGGGCAAAATTTTGCAAATGTATTCAAATCTGGTCAATTGTGAGAAGGCAGACTATCTTTCACATACCAGATTAGCAGGTGATGGCTGTCTGATGCAGAGTCTGCAGCCTCTGGCTGCAGATAGGGTTGGTTTTAAGGTGCTCTCACTTTCACAATATCGCACAGTTAAGCCCACGAAAAGTTTAGTGAATTACTGACCTCATAACAAACTCAGGTTACTCTTTATAACCAGGGAAGGGTTTCTGTGGATCTCAGACAGATAAGAACACAGTTATCAGTGAAGCTGTTCTGAGTGATTCAGTGTAGTGATTCAGTGTAGTGATTCAGAGCTCAAAGGCCTTTGGGAGGTATGGGAAGTGTAAATGAAGTAATCATCTCCACAGCTGATGAGTTGTGTTCTCTCACCCGGCAGAAACATCCCTGGTTTTCCCAGCGTGTGGTCCAGCCTGTGAGGGAGAGGGGGAAAGGGAGAGCGTCAGAGGGATATTTCAGCTCACACAGCTCTGCGACACCCCCTTAATGCTCACTTCCATTCCCCTGAGCTCTGAGCTCTTCATTTAACACTGATCTGAGGACTTTTTTAAGTGTGCTTCCACCTGAAGCACACTTATATTTCCCATGACTTCTTAATGACATTTTGCTGATAAACATGATTTTTCATTTGTTGCAACATAAACATTCCTGTGAACACGGGCTGCCCTGAAGATGTATATGTGTTTGAGACACAACATTTCTGAGCCTATTTCTAGTGTCTACACAGATGCTCTTCACACCAAATAGCAATTACCAATGACTTTCAATAGTGGAATGGATTTATCAGAGAGCACACAAGTCAACTTGTCAGCAGTATCAGAACACACTTACAGACATTGCTGGACTTGATAGTAAATGACATTAACCTTGTGAGAGAAATGGGTGCATTTTGCTTGCTGTAAAGGAAGAATGAGAATACACTTGGAACAGTGGGATGTTTGACCTGGACTTTCCAGGATGACAGCAGCATTTTGAAAGACTGCTGAAGACAGGACCGTCCCGTGTGTTTGCGGTCAGTTCTTTGCTGCAGCGTGCCTGCTCGAGCAGAAGCATGCAGCTTAAGCTGTATCTTGCGTCACTTCATTTGAGCCCCTTAAACAAACCAGTAATGCAGAGTTTCAATTCTCTGATCAGCTGAGTGACTCCATCATCAATGGGGCCAACAACCAAACAGCTAAATAAACGTAATTGACGCACTTACTCTGACTGTTCAATGGGCAGATACTAACAGAAACATGTTGATTAGGCATAGGGTTACTCTGATGTTGATTAAAAGCTGGACAGAGGGGAGAGGCAGGGGACAGAGCACTGCTGATAATGATCAATCAGCCAGACTACTTTAATCACTGAGGCCACAGCTAGGCCTGGAAGCAGGAAGCCTGTGTGGCCGCAGACATGGCCATCAGCAGCGGGAGAGGCTTCCTTCATTAACGCAGCCTGTCACCCTCAGACAGCAGCCTGCTGCAGCTCCGAGCTGCTATCAGACAAACCAGAGACTGCAGACCGTCACACAATGAGCTGCTTGCTAATAATGTCCATTGCAGGGGCACCTAACAGGCTCTTTATTTCTACAGATCTGAGTGGTGATTGGGTCCAATGGGTGCGTGGGTTCAAGCGTAAGAATGTGAAAAGGCACAAGCTCACACCTTCTCTGCAGTTCTTTAATCCGTACCATCATGTTGAGGTGTCCCTGGGAGTACTGCTCGATCACGTCCCGCACGTCATATGGCTTCCTGGCTTGCTGTGGAGCAGAAAGGGTGGAGATGAGAGGCAGGAGAGAGCGACACCCTGCAACAGGCACACTGGCTGCAGTAGGACCTGACCCTTAACGCAGTGTGATTCATATGGTAATAAATGTTACAGACAGTAGGAGAAGTGAAGGAGCAGCCCTGTGTGAGAGTGAGTAGAGCCAGTGATGCAGTACCATGTGTGAGCATCCTCGCCTCCCCACTCTCACCGCTGTCTGTCTCTAACAGTCCAATAGCAACAGCAACCTGCACTATGATGAGCTGACGCATACCGGGGACTGTGAGTACAGTGTGAGAAATGCTACATATGTGCACTCCAGTGTCTCAGTGTCTCCAGTGTCCTTCAGCTCCCACCACAGAGCCCTGGGAAGCAAAACCACACTGGAAAAAGCAAGATTCTGAATATCTGAAGGCAGAACAGACACGTCACACACACAGAGATGAGACGAGTCAGACACACAGAGATGAGACGAGTCAGACACACAGAGATGAGATGAGACGAGTCAGACACACAGAGATGAGACGAGTCAGACACACAGACTGAGATGAGATGAGTCAGACACACAGATGAGACGAGTCAGACACACAGAGATGAGACGAGTCAGACACACAGACTGAAATGAGACGAGTCAGACACACAGACTGAGATGAGATGAGTCAGACACACAGAGATGAGACGAGTCAGACACACAGAGATGAGACGAGTCAGACACACAGACTGAAATGAGATGAGTCAGGCACACATATGGCACTCAGAGGCTGCCTCCATCTTTAGGATCACCTGCTCAACCCATTCACTCTTTTACCTGAAATTTCCGTCTGGCCACAAAGTACTGCATTCTTCGGATGACTTTGACTGCCGACCTGTAAGCGTGTGACAACCTGCAGGGAAGAAGGAACAGCGCGCTGAACTGAGGGGTCCCCCAGCTGCACTCACACCCCCACAAACTGCTCTGTCCCCAGGTCTGCAGCTACTCCACATGGACCATTATCTGCCCCACACTGCTTCCTAAACACATGTGGAAGGGTAAGAGACTGCTCTGAGGTCTCAGGGGAACACACAGGCAAAGCAAACCAAGTGTTGCTATAAACGAAAGCTCAGGGTCATTTCGCTTTCTTTGTGGCTGAGCTTTTTGCACGGCACTGAGATGCCTCCAAACTGAGCTCTCCCTCGTGGATTTCTGCTGTTTTTGTGGTCCCGCCTGAAACCTGAGGCTCTGCTCTCTATAACTCTTTCCATCTTTCCACAGACACCCAGCCCCTTTCTGCTTTCACTTTTCTGCACTGTACACTCGAGAAACACAGCACTATGGGGCCTGACCAATCGCACACATCTACACTGCCTGAGCTCAGTGTCCACAAAGCAAACCACCAGCAGAACAACACACCAGCTGCCAATGCCTGCACTAAACAATTAAGACTTATGTTGAGCACATTGCCATGTCTTATTCACAACCCATTCTGCCATGAATGATATTTAGTCTGGTTATAGGGACCAAAACCTCTGGCTCTGTCAGGAGGCTCAGGCTGGGACTCAGGCGCACACAGGAAGGCACGACGAACAAGGCGAGTTTATTGTATCCAAAACGGAATCCAAAAAATGAGGTCAGAAGAGGCAAAGTCAAAAACCAGGGAAAACACGGCAAACAACAACCAGAAAACAGACACAAAAATCGAGGTCGAGAGGAACACGCTGGGTCACAAAAACAGGCAGGCAAAACAGAATAAAGAACGGCTGGTAGCAAAACAGGAGGACTGAGACGAACTAGCAAAGAACACGCAACAAACAGGGAATATATAGGGCGAGTCAGATGAGGGGATGAGATGCAGGTGTGCAGGCAGGCCGGTGATCAGGCACAGGTGGGCGGAGACAGGGCAGAGAGCAGGGCAGGGCTGCAACACAGGGGAAAACAGTAAACATGAGCACATGGACAGAGAAAACAAAGCCGGCTAAGAAGCCGCCGTACTGACAGGCTCTCAGCTGCAGGCGTCGGTCTCTGATTTGACTGGTCACCCCAGCCTGCGGTTCACTGTAGGTAACCGCACCTGCAAACAAAGCTCTGCAGCCTGATAAAGCACAATAATATAAACACCTCCAGGCCCAGAAATCCATTTCATCAGTCTGCTAATATGCAATTACATTGCAATTACACACTGATTACCTACAGATGAGACAGGAAATGAAAAATGAGACAGAGGGGAAGAAAACAGCACTGGTGCATGTTGCCCTGTGGCATTTGTCTGGGAATCTGACCTGAATCCAGGAGCCGGGGGTCTAGGGCCTGAATCCAGAAGCTGTGGGCACAGGGCCTCCACAGACAGGAAGCTGTGGGCACAGGGCCTTCACAGACAGGAAGCTGTGGGCACAGGGCCTCCACAGACAGGAAGCTGTGGGCACAGGGCCTCCACAGACAGGAAGCTGTGGGCACAGGGCCTTCACAGACAGGAAGCTGTGGGCACAGGGCCTCCACAGACAGGAAGCTGTGGGCACAGGGCCTCCACAGACAGGAAGCTGTGGGCACAGGGCCTTCACAGACAGGAAGCTGTGGGCACAGGGCCTTCACAGACAGGAAGCTGTGGGCACAGGGCCTTCACAGACAGGAAGCTGTGGGCACAGGGCCTCCACAGACAGGAAGCTGTGGGCACAGGGCCTTCACAGACAGGAAGCTGTGGGTAGGGAAGCAGGTTCAGTCTTGGCTTAGTGGCCTTGCAGTTGCGCCAGAGCTCCACTGTGAACAAACATACTGTAAGGCGGCATGAAAATATAACCCTCCTTATCATACACGGGGATGTAAGGCAAAGTATTAGATGGACCCCAATGTTCTGGGATGATGATTTAAATACAGATCTTAAGCCCAGATCAACGCCAGGAAATGACCCCTTTTGAACTCACATTCACACCTTCACACAAAGGTTCTTTGATGGGGAGGGTCTTATGGGGTATAAAGAGAGGTCATGATTTCTATGCTCTTGGTATTTGATCTGCCTTGTGATACCCAGCATATGCCTACACTGTGTGTACTACTTTTGTTTTGCAATAAAACATTGTTTTACAAGCACCATATTTTTGTCTTGCAAACTGGAATTCTTACAGGGATTTTCTGTGCAATGAGATTGAGCTGAATTTAAGAGAGCACAGCTGAGGAGGGAGGATCTCTTCTACTCTGCTGCTTACTGATCACTCCAAGGAAATTCAAAGACTGTATATATGATTTTTATTTCAAGAAACCAGAATTGCATGGATAGTTTTATGTGATTTTAAACATGTGATCTGTAGGTATATCTCTAATTGAAGATACTGGCAGCCCAAACTCCAAATTTCTCTGGTTACATCGCTCAGAGTTTGACAACATTTCTTCACACATTTGTGTGGTAATCTGAGCAAAACATGCAGTAATATACTAGAAAACCTCTGTTGGGACTCTGTACAGCTGAAATACATGGAGGTGCCAGAACCAACATCACAGGTGAAAAGTTGGGGAGAGGAAGAAATCCTAAATATAAATGATATCTGGCAAAGCCACAGGGTCACAGAGCATTTACGCTTTGTGGAGTGCCAAGCGTGACTGTGTGAAAGCAGATAAAGCTCTTGTGGTTGAAGTATGCCCCAGAGAAAAAGAATTGCTACACTCTAATCTGCCCCCTTTGTATAGCATCGGCAGACAGAGTTGTTTTGACTGCAGCGCAAACTTGGTTTCCGAGAACAGCGAATTCCCGAACGCTGCTCTTTGTGGAGTCAAGAAGCCACTGCAAAGTATTAATTAGAAGCCAGAAGAAGAGAAAGACTGAACTGACTGTTTCCACAGGAGCCATGAAGACATTCTGATCAAAGCATTCCTCAAACATGTCCTTCCTGTTTCTACAGTATATGAGGAAATGTATGTGAACAATACAAATCCCAGAACAACCAGAGTAGCCTGTTTGTATTGTTGTGGATATGTGTCACAATTCACAGAGAAAACGTTTATTCAGCTACAAGCAGTTGAGCTGCGCTGTGAAACAGCTAGGGTTCCTGCAATTCACAAACGCTTGTGTCCGGCCTTTGAACAGATATCTTTAAGATAAGCTATAGCTGACAGCCTGTTCTGTGGGCAGGTCACCAAGCCCCACCGCGGAGCTGGGACCGAGCCCCACCGCGGAGCTGGGACCGAGCCCGCCGCGGAGCTGGGACCGAGCCCGCCGCGGAGCTGGGACCGAGCCCCACCGCGGAGCTGGGACCGAGCCCCACCGCGGAGCTGGGACCGAGCCCCACCGCGGAGCTGGGACCGAGCCCCGCTCTCTGGTCAGCAGCAGGAGTTTCACGATGGAAGACTCCTTTGGAGTCAGCAGAGCTTTAATCTGGCAGGACTTTATTATTGTTTTTGTCCTGCAGCATATGATCAGGGCTGAAAAGACATGCTGTTGGCTCATATGAATGCCAGGCTTATGGCAGCATTATTCCCCCGGTCAGGGTGGACATTGTGTACAGTTTGGGGGATTAGAAACCCCCGGCCTTTTGAAATCAGGGACAAATTCCGCCACAGGCTCCCATTGGAAAGCTCGGCTTTGTCAGGTTTTCTGGTTCTGGTTTCAGGAAGTACTTTGTTTCAGTTCAGAGAGTTCTGCATTGTCAATGGCAACGCTGCTACCCGGTTCTGATGAGGAATGGGGTGCACTGTAATCACTGCTCACATCACGCTGCAGCACTGACATTCTGGACCTTAATTAAAGTCTGGACAAAGCAGCAAAGCCTCCAGAACAGCATTCACAACAATACAGCCCCTGGCACACCTCCATGCCGTGATTTAGAGACAGCCTCGGGATCTTGAAAGTGACAGAAAGAAAGATAAGCAAAAATTTTCCTCTCCTGCTGTCGCCTGGAGAAGAGACTTGCTCATTACCTAAGAGACAGATTAATTTATTAGCGAACGCCATCTGAACACAGCAGGTAAATACAGTTGCAACCCCAGGGCAGTTCAGTGTGTACCTTTCTCTCCGACACGTTTTCCAGCTCAGGGGAGGAGAAAATGGAGGCGGGGGAGGGGAATTATGGCCATCACCATGGTGATTCAGGCTTGAGCAGGAAATGACAAAACAAAAGTTCATCAGGCATGTTTAACAGTTCCACTGCCACTGGCATGAGAGGACAGTGCCCAGGTTAGGGGGACGGCACGAGAGGAGAATGCCCAGGTTAGGGGGACGGCACGAGAGGAGAATGCCCAGGTTAGGGGGACGGCACGAGAGGAGAATGCCCAGGTTAAGAGGACGGCACGAGAGAAGAATGCCCAGGTTAGGGGGACGGCACGAGAGGACAGTGCCCAGGTTAGGGGGACGGCACGAGAGGAGAATGCCCAGGTTAAGAGGACGGCACGAGAGAAGAATGCCCAGGTTAGGGGGACGGCACGAGAGGACAGTGCCCAGGTTAGGGGGACGGCACGAGAGGACAGTGCCCAGGTTAGGGGGACGGCACGAGAGGACAGTGCCCAGGTTAGGGGGACGGCACGAGAGGAGAATGCCCAGGTTAGGGGGACGGCACGAGAGGAGAATGCCCAGGTTAGGGGGACGGCACGAGAGGAGAATGCCCAGGTTAAGAGGACGGCACGAGAGAAGAATGCCCAGGTTAGGGACTACACCATGTCCTTCTGATTAGACAGAGCGCAGCTTCTGTGGCCTCAGAATGAAGATTTGCTGACAGTTGTTGCCGCACTGTGTGTTTGTAATTAAATGTATGGCTATGTCTACTTTTTACCCTCTGATACATTTGTTTTCATGTCATGGGACACAGCCTTGATCCCAAGATGTTTGAAGCGACAGTCAGCTTATTTCAAACAACTGAATAAATGGATCAAAGCAAGACTTTAATAGCCACACAACAAAGAGAAGGATGTTGTATCATGCTCTTTCGCCTCAGAGATGAGTCTCAGAGATGAGTAAGAGAGACAGAGCTCAGCACATCTGTGCCACATGACTCCTATTCCCACTACTGAAACACACACACACCCAGCATAGAAAGACACACACACACGCACCCAGCAAGAGCACACACACACACACCCAGCAGAGAAAAACACACACACACACACCCAGCAGAGAAAAACACACACACACACACACAGCACAGAAAAACACACACACACACGCACACACACATGCACACACACGCACCCAGCACGCGCACGCACACACACACACACACCCAGCACAGAGAGACACACACACACACACACACACCCCAATACACACACACACGCACACACACACCCAGCACACACGCACACACACACATATACACGCACACACACACACCCAGCACACACACACATGCACGCACACACACACATGCACGCACACACACATGCACACACACGCACACGCACACACCCAGCACACACACACAGACACGCACACACACACATGCACGCACACACACATGCACACACACGCACACGCACACACCGAGCACACACACACACAGACATGTGGTGAATGTTCAACCCCAATGAATACACATATTTCAACACTTGCACACAAACTGACTAATTTAATGGATGTAAACTGAACAGTATCACTGCCACCAAGAGGAACAATGGCAGCAATACTTCACATCTGCATTGGAAAGTGCTGGAAAGTGCTGGAAAATTTATGTAGCAGTGTCCATGGAAGGCTGCAGGCCGCATCCCTCATGGTTTCCTCTGCGGCTCCATGCTGCAGAGAGGGAGAGGTCCCGGCTGCCACCCTTAATTACTGTTCTCCTTCTTTAGCTGCTTAGCAAAAGCACCAAAATGCATTTTTACATATGATTCAGTCTCTCAGCTGTTTACTGAAGCCACCCAGGTTAAGCCCTGTCCCCCAGCAGCAATGCCATCCTGCCACTCCCTCGTCTAAGAGACACACAGCCAAGCCGGTTCCTGCTCTTTTAAACTACATTTCAGGACCCTTCATTAATGAGCCCAGCAGGAGACACGCTACAGATCAACAACGCAAATATATCACACATGCAGCGTGGCTGCGTACATAAATAAGCATGAGAAATGTCCAGCAGTAGTGCGTATCCTTTGGCTGTCACATGCTGTGTATACACATGAAAGCAGATCATTTAAATACTGCTGAACACAATTTTGCTTAGCGATATTTGTATATTGCTGGAAGCACATGGCCTTCCGTACATCATATATACTGAAGACTTGAAGAGAAGGGGTGGGGTGAGGCACAGCCTAGCTGGGCTCCAGCTCAAGCTCCCTCTGCACGCTAATGAATATCAATTAGGAAATCCCAGTGATCAATCACCAGAGGCTGCCTAATGGAGAAGGAGAACAAAGACACACGCAAATACCAAACTTCCATTTCTGAGGGAAGAGGAAACGCCCAAGCATAAACACCAATTTACATCAGCTTTCTGCACACATCAGAGACCGGCCCACACGTGGAGAGCAGCTCACACCATGGAGGAACCATGCTCCATGCTCTCCTGAGACAGACACACACACACGCGCACACACGCAGACACACACACACAGACACACACACACACAGACATACACACACACACACGCACACACACACACACAGACATACACACACACACACACACACGCAGACACACACACACACAGACATACACATACACACACACACGCACACACACGCAGACACACGCACACACACACACAGACACACACACGCAGACATACACACACACACACACACACATGCACACACACGCAGACACACACACACACAGACATACACACACACACACACACACGCAGACACACACACACACAGACATACACACACACACACACACGCACACACACGCAGACACACACACACACAGACATACACACACACACACACACACAGACATACACACACACACACACACACGCACACACATGCAGACACACACACACACAGACATACACACACACACACACATACACGCACACACACGCAGACACACACACACACAGACATACACACACACACACACACACACACGCAGACACACACACACACAGACATACACACACACACACACACGCAGACACACACACACACACAGACATACACACACACACACACACACACGCAGACACACACACACACGCAGACACACACACACACACAGACATACACACACACACACATATGCACACACACGCAGACACACACACACACAGACATACACACACACACACACGCAGACACGCACACACCTTGACGCACACGCACAGCGGGGACGCGGTTACTCTGTCCTGCTGGCTGAGAGATGTGAGAGGTACAGAGTTTCCCTGCAGCATGCTGAAACGCTGGGGACAGGCGGGGTGCTGAAGCCAGCTCTATAATTCATGGCCTAATAGGATTTTGTGCTGTTTAGCAGGATTAGGCATGTTAGAGAAAGAATCTATTTATTGCTGCCAGTCAGGGGGTCACAGAGAAAAGCACGCAGGACCGTTGTTTTTCTAAGCGATTTATGGGATTACTCTACAGTGCAGGTCTCCGTTATGCAGCCATATTAGGATTAAATTGGTGGCTCCTTAATGCCGTATGATAATCCGAGCACATGAGCCCAGCGTGGGCCTTAGGGGTGGGGGGGGGGGGGGGGGGGGGGGGGCGTCGCAGGAACAATTAAGAACACCTTCCTTTGAGGGGCTGGGGTGCGCTCTAACCATGTTCAGCCTGGCTTAGCGCAGGGAGAGATGCTGACCTCGTGGAGCCGTGGAGCTGGGGACTGCCTTTCAGAGGCAGGGATTAGAAAACCATTCTTCTTCATTCTTTTATTCCTGTCTTTTTGCAAATGGGGGGTTTCACCCACATAAAACACTCCACTTTTAATTAGTGCTTTCTTTTCTGCTGATCTTTTGTTGGCGTTAAGCATGGTTTCCCCTGCTCAGGAGAAACCTGAACACTCTCATAAAGCACAGCTGACAGCTTGCTGCATCCATAACTGTAAAATAAGACACCTGACACTGGAAGTGTGTGCCTGGCTCTCAAAGCCACGCTTAAGAAATGACAGAAGTGCAAACACACTGTCTCTGTTCTTTTTTCTCTGAGAGACACATCCTGGCCTTTTGTGGAACAGCTCACAGCTTTTAGGGTGTCTGACAGGCTGGTGATGAAAAGGAAAAGAGCTTGGACTTCCCCTCTTTCTGAAGTCACCTGAGTCCTGAGGCCTGTGCTGGCGTGTAGTCAACCTGACAACCCATCAGCCAATTACACAGCAGCACACCTTTTACAGCAGGTAATCAGAGGAAGCAGCACTTATCCCAACAGTAGAGGCAGGGTAGAGGCAGGGTAAAGGTGGTGTAAAGGCAGTGTAAAGGCAGAGTAGAGGCAGTGTAAAGGCAGTGTAAAGGCAGGGTAAAGGCAGTGTAAAGGCAGTGTAAAGGCAGGGTAAAGGCAGGGTAGAGGCAGGGTAAAGGCAGTGTAAAGGCAGGGTAGAGGCAGGGTAGAGGTGGTGTAGAGGCAGGGAAAAGGGAGTGTAAAGGTGCGGTAAAGGCGGGGTAAATGTAGTATAAAGGCAGGGTAAAGGCAGGGTAGAGGCAGTGTAAAGGCAGTGTAGAGGCAGGGTAAAGGCAGGGTAGAGGCAGTGTAAAGGCAGTGTAAAGGCAGGGTAGAGGCAGGGTAAAGGCAGGGTGAAGGCAGGGTAAAGGCAGGGTAAAGGCAGTGTAAATGTAGTGTAAAGGCAGGGTAAAGGCAGTGTAAAGGCAGTGTAAAGGCAGGGTAAAGGCAGGGTAGAGGCAGGGAAAAGGGAGTGTAAAGGTGCGGTAAAGGCGGGGTAAATGTAGTATAAAGGCAGGGTAAAGGCAGGGTAAAGGCAGGGTAAAGGCAGGGTAGAGGCAGTGTAAAGGCAGTGTAAAGGCAGTGTAGAGGCAGGGTAAAGGCAGGGTAGAGGCAGTGTAAAGGCAGTGTAAAGGCAGGGTAGAGGCAGGGTAAAGGCAGGGTAGAGGCAGTGTAAAGGCAGTGTAAAGGCAGGGTAGAGGCAGGGTAAAGGCAGGGTAAAGGCAGGATGAAGGCAGGGTAAAGGCAGGGTAAAGGCAGTGTAAATGTAGTGTAAAGGCAGGGTAAATGTAGTATAAAGGCAGGGTAAATGTAGTATAAAGGCAGGGTAGAGACAGTGCTACAGCAGTGGCCAGGACCCTGTCCTGCTCCCCTGTCTCTCTGAGGAAGTGTGGGGAGGAGCATCCCGCTGCCTGCAGGTGCTGAAGGCTGTGGGAGTCATTACCCTGCGCATGGAAAACCAGTGCCAAGATGGTACCTAACAACCTAAATTATGTAAGAATGATAGGAAAACAAAAACACTCAATCACAAACGAGCACACAGTTGCAAGCAAAACAGCAGTCTCACTGTGCTCAGCCAGCGTAGAGCATCCTTAACCATGTGCAGTCAGAATGTGAGGGCCATGACCATCACGCCAAAGTAAACTCAAAGACTCCCTACGACAGGTCACTGCTTACAGTATCTATCATTCTGGCCTCATCTGAATGTGTGAAAGTCTGAACTGAAATCTGTGGTCTCTTTGTAAGGCTGTGTACGGCTGCGCATGGCTGTGTACGGCTGCGCATGGCTGTGTACGGCTGCGCATGGCTGTGTACGGCTGCGCATGGCTGTGTACGGCTGCGCATGGCTGTGTACGGCTGCGCATGGCGTCTGCGCATGGCTGTGTACGGCTGCGCATGGCTGTGTACGGCTGCGCATGGCTGTGTACGGCTGCGCATGGCTGTGTACGGCTGCGCATGGCGTCTGCGCATGGCTGTGTACGGCTGCGCATGGCGTCTGCGCATGGCTGTGTACGGCTGCGCATGGCTGTGTACGGCTGCGCATGGCGTCTGTGCATGGCTGTGTACGTCTGCGCATGGCTGTGTACGGCTGCGCATGGCTGTGTACGGCTGCGCATGGCTGTGTACGTCTGCGCATGGCTGTGTACGCCTGCGCATGGCTGTGTACGTCTGCGCATGGCTGTGTACGGCTGCGCATGGCTGTGTACGGCTGCGCATGGCTGTGTACGGCTGCGCATGGCTGTGTACGCCTGCGCATGGCTGTGTACGTCTGCGCATGGCTGTGTACGCCTGCGCATGTATCCAGGAGAATCTAATGAAAACCCAAAGGAATCTGGACAGACAAGCCACAGGAGTGCTATTCTCTGGCACAGTTGCGTGTGCTTTCAAAAGGATATTGATTCCTCTTTACCACGCTAATGAAGGAGGATTATGTTTCAGGTAAGGAATATATCAGACCACAGACCACATCTCACTTCATTCTGAGTGCTCATTATAATTGCAAAGAAAATTAATTTGTACAGGCAGGCTGTTAAACAATGCTATCATTCAGGAAGGAGGCTTACACACACACAGCAGGAATGCCATTATGGAGGCCCTGTAGCTGCTGCTGAGAGAAACACAGCCCACTGTCCAGGGCTCCTCAGGCTCCTGGAGCTGCTGCTGAGAGAAACACAGCCCACTGTCCAGGGCTCCTCAGGCTCCTGGAGCTGCTGCTGAGAGAAACACAGCCCACTGTCCAGGGCTCCTCAGGCTCCTGGAGCTGCTGCTGAGAGAAACACAGCCCACTGTCCAGGGCTCCTCAGGCTCCTGGAGCTGCCATCAGAGAGAAACACAGCCCACTGTCCAGGGCTCCTCAGGCTCCTGGAGCTGGTGGAGTAATAATGCTCTCACACCCTAACCGTCAGACAACTGTATGGAGCAATCTGCTCTGTGAAGCACAGGAGAGAGAGAGAAAAACAGAGAGAAAGGGAGAGAGAGAGAGGGAGAGAGGAAGAGAGAGAGAGAGAGGGAGAAAGAGAGTGGGAGGGAGAGAGAGAGAGAGAGAGGGAGAGAGTGGGATAGAGGGACAGAGAGAGGGGGGACAAACAGAGAGATAGAGAGAGAGAGAGAGAGATGGAGAGAAAGAGAGAGAGAGAGAGGGAGAGAGAGAGAGAGAGAGAGGGAGGGAGAGGGAGAGAGAGAGAGTGGAGAAGCAGAGGGAGAGAGAGAGAGAGAGATAGAGAGAGAGACAGAGAGAGATAGAGAAAGAGACAGAGAGAGATAGAGAGAGAGACAGAGAGAGGGAAGGAGCGGAGTGACAGGAGGAGGAAAAGGGAGTGGAGATTTATAGATTTCTTGCATCAGACTGCAAGTCCTGGCAGAAAGCCTCCTTAAATATCACCCCCTGTCTAAGGCATACGATGAACACGTAGCGTGTAGTGAGGCACAGGCTGCTCCGCGCTCGCTCCAGCACTTCCTGCTGCACGATCGCAGGATGAGGTCAGAGGATCTCCCAAACGTGACATCACATGACCACACGCCAGCCACATGTCTCACTCCCCCGAGCCAATCACAGGGCACCGGGGGTGGATACTTTTCCTTTGACCTTTGCCAGTCAGATGTTACTGCGTGCTGTTTTTGGGGGATCAGATGACCCTGCTCGGAGGGTTCACGGCCTTGTGAGGAAAGAAAGATGATATGAATGTTTTCAATGCCAAACCATTTGGGAAAATAACCTCGGAGGATTCTGGATGACCTGGGAGGGGGGAGGATGGGTATTCTCAGTATATTATTGGAAGGCCTCTCATGAACTGTGACCTCACTGCGATAAGGCAGTCTTACGTTTTTTCAGAAGTGTAAATCTTTAGCGAGGAGAAGCCTAAAGGACTGCATGTACTGATTGAAAAGTGAGATTATTCCGCCTCACCTGCATCTATATGCATGATAATGCATGTGGGAGCACATTTGATGAGCCATTTTCCATCTGCACTGCACAGAAATCTCCCGCCACTGGTGTGACATGCACAGTTAAAGAGCAGACAGGCGTATGACAGTGGAGAAGACCTGGCCCAAATATGGCTTTGCCATGGAAAACAGCCCACCGGACTCATTACCAGAGCGGGAATATTGGCCCAATTCTGCTTTTCCCAAAAGCATCTCAAACCTGGACTAGCCTCAGATTCCCTTTCCAGAGAGATAATGTCATTTCACAAACACTGCAAACACAAATACCCAATTATGAAGAGAGATCCTGAGCTCACTGGTAGCTGTCTGCCTCTCCAACTCCCAACCTAAAGAAAAAAAGCTGCTGTTTAATATTAACATTACTATCATTACTATTCTATACTATAATACCCTACTATATTACTATATTTGTTATGTATTGTTATGTTCAAAGAAAAAAAACTTCACAGTAGCTTAGCATTTTAACTTTGTATCTTACTGACCTCTTGTAACACCTTACAATGTCTACCCTTAGCATAGTGATGCACTTATTTGTAAGTTGCTCTGGGTAAGAGCGTCAGCGAAATGATGTAATGTAATGTATAAACTGCAGTGTCTTTGACCTTTTATAAACCATTTCTTTTTGATCAGTTTCATCTCTTGCTGACGCCTGCTGAAGTGAACTGCCCTTTTCTGAAAGACTGTGGCATCACTCTGACGCTGCACCCTTCTCACGACTCCTGGAGGGAGGGAGTCACGCTGCAAAATGAAGGGCAACTGCGGTAAATTATGAGAGAAAAATCTGTGCAAGGGAGAGGAATCAGCGCTGAAGGAGTGGGGTTGCAGTGAGAGACTGAGGATTCAGCACAACCCAACACTGCGCACCAAATGGGTACAAAGAGCAGGAGATGTGCAAATGGTTAAAAATGGCCAAAGCCCTCACACCACAGCAAATTGGATTCCTTTGAAAATATACATTAATATCATGATTCCCAGCTTTATTATGGCCTTACAGTCAATAATGAATTCTGTGTGCTGCCGCAGACACGGAATCTCTTCCTCAGGAGAGATCCTGCCGCAGACACGGAATCTGTTCCTCCGGAGAGATCCTGCCGCAGACACAGAAGCTCTTCCTCAGGAGAGATCCTGCCGCAGACACGGAATCTGTTCCTCCGGAGAGATCCTGCCGCAGACACAGAAGCTCTTCCTCAGGAGAGATCCTGCCGCAGACACGGAATCTGTTCCTCAGGAGAGATCCTGCCGCAGACACGGAATCTGTTCCTCAGGAGAGATCCTGCCGCAGACACGGAAGCTCTTCCTCAGGAGAGATCCTGCCGCAGACACGGAATCTGTTCCTCCGGAGAGATCCTGCCGCAGACACGGAATCTCTTCCTCAGGAGAGATCCTGCCGCAGACACGGAATCTGTTCCTCCGGAGAGATCCTGCCGCAGACAGAGAATCTGTTCCTCAGGAGAGATCCTGCCGCAGACACGGAATCTGTTCCTCAGGAGAGATCCTGCCGCAGACACGGAAGCTCTTCCTCAGGAGAGATCCTGCCGCAGACACGGAATCTGTTCCTCCGGAGAGATCCTGCCGCAGACACGGAATCTCTTCCTCAGGAGAGATCCTGCCGCAGACACGGAATCTGTTCCTCCGGAGAGATCCTGCCGCAGACAGAGAATCTGTTCCTCAGGAGAGATCTTGCCGCAGAGACGGAATCTCTTCCTCAGGAGAGATCCTGCCGCAGACACAGAACAGGCCCTGCTGGACGGCAGAGGTGTTTCTGCAGACCTCTGCGCACGCTCGCTGGTCACGCCGTGCTGTGTGACACACATCTCTGCGCCAGACGCGTTGCCTCAGGCCCGGTGTGTAAGATAAGAGGAGGAGTGTGTTGTTTTTGGCTGCTGTTACACACCGGCTCAGATGACGGAGGTGTTGGGCACACAGCAGCCCTCTGCCCTCACCGCCTGTGGAGTGTCACGCACCAGTCTCACCCTGGAACTGAGGACGCCTGCAGCTGCCAGATAACTGCTACTCTGGCTGATCTGGGGCCAGCAGGAGCGGCGGTGTGTGTAGAATTATCGCGAGTGATCATAGATCACTGAAGTTTCCCTGTGATGATCTCAGCTCAGTCTGTTTACCTGGGGCAGTGAAAAGCATTTCAACTTCGACCTCAGATTCAATTTTCATGTCTGGATAGATGCAATAAAGTCTGCTTTATGACTGTGGCGTGCCAGAAAACCTGCTCTGTATGACTGCAGCTCAGTGCAAATCCCTACAGCTTAACCTGGCCAGCAGATCAATACGCCAGTTACTGCAAACTACTAACACTGAAGCCCTCAGGGGGGGTCCGGGAACATTGGAAAATACTGAAAAAAAAATGCAAAGAGAGACAGATTGTTTCTGTCTTCTCCTACCATGACAACAGATGAAGCTCCTTTAATAATGAATCCTTCAGTTTTTGGGGCTCAAGTCATTGTTTATCCAATTGGGAGAGCAGACATGTTTAAGTTTTGTTAAAAGAATATCAGAAGAGGAATAAAAAATGAGCAGAGTATGAGGACAGAGACAAGCTGAGGCATGGGGACGGGACAGCCGCTCTCTCCTCTGACAGCTTTATACATCCACTGGGGAAAGCAGCATGACTGGCACCTCCCTCCCACTCCAGCCAGGAGACAGAGAGAGGGAGGGGGAGGAGGAAGAGACAGAGAGAGGGAGGGGGAGGAGGAAGAGACAGAGAGAGGGAGAGACAGGGGAAACTGCTAGGAGGAAGAAAGAATATGAGAGTCAGCGTGATTAAAGCATGTCTCCTCCCTGCAGACGCATGCACAGACTGCAGCAGGCTGGCGCCTGCGAGACGCGCTCACACAGCAGCACGTTAACATCAACCTTAATAATCATCAAATATCACCATTGCTTTCAACAAGCGCACGCTATCCTGGGGTTCTAACACCCCCTGTGCCACACCCCCTCTTTATTCTTCCTTTACCTCTGTCTGCGTTGCACAAACTGCTTCAGTGGAGACACACAATCATATAAGCCTCTTATCTGTGAAGTGACTCTCATTAAATGTGAATCTGTTGGGAGTTACATTTTGTTAATGTTAGTTATGCCTTTAATAGTTCAGACATGTTTTAAACGCACAGCAGTGCTTGCTGTACATGCGCGTGTCGCTGCAGCTTTCAGCTCCTGATGATGAAAGGCATCTGTCTTTCACACTGACAGGCCTGGCCAAACTGCCTCCACATGCCTTGCATCTTACAGTATTGCTGCATTTTCTGAGGCTTTCAAAATCAAGCCTTTGACCGCCATTAATGACGCAGCACTAGCAAATGTCAGGCCATGTGTAGCAGCAGCATTTCAACTGGTCGGATTAGTACTAGGGTAATGATCAGTTACAGGGGAGAGGATGAAGCCCTTATTTCTGACTCAGTGCCCAGAAACCCATAACTGCAATGTACAATTAAAACTGTCCGCAGCTCAGAGCAGAGGGAGAGTCCCACACTGATACACTGCCACAGCAGGCCAAGCTGTCAGTCACAAGTGAGCGTAATGCACACCGGCCCACAGGCGCTCTGATCCCGCAGCAGCACAGCACAGTATGCAGGCAGCACAGACACGCTTTTGGCTTGTCCTCTGTCCTGAGCCGTGTTATGATCAGTCAGGACTGCTGTTATTGTGCAGTGTTATATATCTGCAGGCATGCAGCTTCATTCGAGGGTGGCTGGGATCCCTGCCGCTTTTCATCTTATGCCATTTGTAACCTTGACTTGTGGATTCAGATTCCTGGACTCACCAGAACAATTGGAGTGCACCGTGCAAGAATAATAAACATTATATGAAGAGCAGTGTCTCTACCATCAAGCCCTCATCCAAACCCTCTCAGAGAGCAGATCCCACAGTGGCAGCTTAACAGCGCACTAACAGATGCTAAAACTCCATCACCCGTATCTGTAAACGCAGTGACACCGAAACTAGGCAGCGGATGTATAAATCAGCATTCATGGAGAGTGACTGCAGATGCAGTTATACCTCACAAAGCAATGCTAAAACTGCCTTTGAGCTTACTTTTTTCAGCAGGTGTGTTCATTTAAGCTCTAACACTGTCAAATATTGTCCTGCAACAGGAGGTTTCGCACTCCATTACTATCCTGTCTGGAGAAGAAATCTCCCCACTTTTTCAATTAGCAAACATTAACATATAAAGTGTGTCCCTATGGCTGAATGAGGAGGTGCTGGTAACTCCTCACTGTCATCATTTCCTGGAGAGAAAAAAACACTGGACATGACGTAGAGACAGAAGGACTGCACCTGACCAGTCTCCCCACCACATCCTGCTCATCAGCACATGCTTAATGGCATCACCGGAGGAGGAGGGAGCGCTGTGTTTATGCGGAACACCTGATGCAGGCACTGCCTCCTGCATCATGGCAACAATCAAGGTTAAAGGAGCAATGATACAGGGGTGCGGAGCCAGCCGGGCTTTAAACACAGGGAAACACTTCCATCTGGCTTCTGTCTGCGTTTTTTTAAAACCATTCCAGTAAATGATTAGACACGTTTACTTCATTTCCTTGAAACGTGCCAGGTATCACCAGGCTTCCAGCCTCACCATTTGGATTTATTGGTTAATAAATGGACCTAAATTAAACAATAAACAACTGAAGCAAACTATACTTGTTTAACAAAGAAACAGTAATGCAATGCTCTTTGTTTCCCCTGAGGCATACGAGCAAAAAATAAAACACTTAAGGTGTGAAAATGATGTCTTTTCCTTCATTTTCCTCGAAGGGAATAATGAGCTTCAGACTTGTGTCATATCTTTGACTTTGTGCAAACAGACACTGCTTTGCAGGCTAGCTTTCTTTGTTTGGTGTTAGCTACGTACAGGGAGAGAACCGTGTGTAAATCTCCACTGCCAAACACAGTAAAAATGAACAATCTGGATCTGTAAAGGAGTTTCAAAACAGGATTCTAAATTCCATAATTTTTCTTTAAGGGGGTCTTGGGAATGATCTGAACTTAAATCTTAAAGCATAGCTCAGGCCACAGTGTATTTAAAGAAGGACTATTTTCCAGCTACGAGGAAAGAGAGAGAGGCATTTACAGAGTCATTGTGTATAATCATGCCTGTCTTGCTCCGTCTTTCTAGTGCTACTTGGAGAGGGAAGTGGCTTCAAAGGCAGGGAAATCGGTTTCCTGAAAACAAGGCAGGCCCCCCTCTGAAACCCCCCCCCCCACCCCCCACCTCGCCCCCCCTCCACAGCACCTGACCAGCCACAGGATGCAGGAGGGTCATCCTGTTTTGACGCTCAGACAAAGAAAACAAGGGTCAGGCCCTGAATGGCAGGGGCGGGGGGCAGGTACAGCACCAGCTCTCTGGGGTGAGACGCTCATGGTGGGGGGGGAGGGGGGGGGGGAGGAATGGAAATATTTAGGCTGCCTGGTACAGAATGAAAATTACACAGTGTGAATACCTGTGCCCGTGCCCAGGTGACCACCTGTCTGTGTGGCCAATGTAAACAGGGTAATCAGCCCGTGGAGAGAAGAGGAGATGAGCTACTGTTAAACCTTTTATTGTCCGCCCTTTGCACCGCTCGGAGGGGATATAGGAGCAGGCGATTACACTGGGCCGAGGGACACCCGGCTTCCTGACTGCTATTCCACATGGAAAAGCACTACAATACCAAATCTGCTTTGCAATAAAGCGCCACTGGATATGAAGGGAAAGAATCTGTGAACCTGCACTGCTCAGCTCCATCACACACACAGGAGTTACACCTCAATCACTGTACATACACTCTGCGCTCTTTAAAGGGTGTTGTGAGTTTTCAAGCCAAGAATAAAGATACTTGTTGCATCATTACTGTGAAAGCCTCATGGTTTGGGAGGGGCTTTTCTCCATTTCCCAGGCCGCTGGTGACGTGGCTGATAGTGTAACACCCCTGTGCTCTGTTACTAACACACTAACTGAGGTGCTCTTCTGACCCCAGGACACACAGACACCGGCTGGCTGGATCATCACAGCCGCTAACAAAGCAGAAAAAGTTGAAGCTAGCAGACGATCAGCAATGCCTCTTAGAGAGGACCAAAAGCTGCTTTTGTAGCAGAACACTGTTTTAGGTTGGCAACACCGCCCCCTACTGATCGCCCGCGAGGCAAGCCCAGCGGCAGCTGGCAGGCTGAGGTACTGCCACAGCGAAGCCTCATAGCGCACACCTCCCCCGGCTGAGCTGGGACTCAGAGGGAGGCACAGAGCACACAGAGCCCAGCCCGACGCACACTGCATGGAAAAGGGCGTCTGCAGTGTGCGTCGTTAAACGCAGCTGTGTCATTGTGGCTGAGGAGGAGAGCACAGCACAAGGTCACAGTGCTGTCTGACAGGTATCATACGAGGGAAAAGAAAAGACCTCGATATGAGCATCACTTCATTCCTAAACCACAGCAGTCAGTTCAAACACACATGCTCCCTGCAACAAAAAGCCAAAAGAATGAACACAAAAACTAGCAGAGCCTCTTCCACCTTTCCTTTGCAGGAGGAATTCAGAAATGGACTTTAGAGAGAAGAATAATGATAAGATGGGAGGAGAAATATAAGGTAGTGGATTGTGTTTATTTTTTTCCTGGATTGGGAGGAATGTGAGTGCGGGTGAAGGCAGTGCTGACACTGTGCAGACCCCCCTCCCTGGACCTGGCCCAGTTGGCAGGGCTCTCACTCCGCCAGCAGGATGAATGGCTGGCCGGAGTGCAGGGTCTCATTCACGTGAAAGCTTTAATGTAGCTGGAGAGAGATGCCACTGTCCGCAAAACTCCAGAGATTTACAGCCCCCAGATGTTCCCCGAGCTCCCACCCACTCCCCCCCACCCCCCGCCTGCCCGCCAATACTGCCCCTCCTCTGCATACCGCTCAAGATAGAGTAATGCCGCACCATTACCGGCCGCGGCCCCTCCGTAACTCTGACAGAGTAACGCTGTTACCGGCCGCAAGCTCTCCGTAACTCTGACTGCGAGTAACGCAGATTTAATCTCATAACTGCTGGCTTTAATGTCTAAATTCAAGACATATGTGTTCAGTTCCACTTCTAAATAATACACATAGCAAGATCTGAGTGGTTCAGAAGGTAAGGCTCAGACCAGAGAGTTTATGGGAACTGTATTCAAGTAGTAAACGTGGAAGGTTTGGTGCACTCTGCCAGTGTTTTGTTCGATATTGTTTCTTTCTCTAATGATGGCATTCAAACCAACAGCACTGGCCCTTCATTCAACAATCAGCCATACCCAGATTCTTCATTCCTGCTGAAACTAGCAGCTACCACTCAACTGCCTGCTGAAATATTCATTCATTTAGGGTTTGTCTTCAAAAGATGAATATTAAATATCAATATAAAAGGTTGAATCTTGGCCTTGACAATAAGATTCCTCCAGGGCATTAAGTTCAGATATCAAAGTAAGGAAGTGGTTTGTGAAGAGTTCTTCTACTTCCATTTTCAAAGTGTTGTGAACTCAGGACCCTTTTCAGACAATAAAAAGAGTGAAATATATATAACCACCAGCTTCAGTGTTTCAGTCAAACAGGTTGAATTATTTCTTCATAAAATGCCACTAACGCCAAGGACCTTCTTAGACAACAAAGGCAAAAAAGACTTCTCTGGTCCCTGACACGATACGTAATTATCCAAATTATTATTACAGACAAGATGTGAAGGAACCATCAGCCAACACAAAAAGGCTCTTTGTAGGAAGATACAGCCTGGAGACATACAAAGCAGACATGTCAAAGCTTCTGATGAGGAAAACGAGTATCTTATTTAAATATCTAAATGGTAACTGATACTATTTAAAAGCATAATAAATGCGCATCCCTCTGTCACTGGAAACACACACAGCTCCTGTGTCTGTGAGGGATTTGCTTAAAGCAGCAGCCCCTGAGGAGGCACTGGGAGTGGAGCTGGATACCCCCCACCACACAGCCAGATTACTGTCAAACAACATGGGTGCGTGCGGGGCTTCGGGGCGAGCGTGTGAGGTCTCGGGATGAGCGTGTGGGTTTCGGGGAGAGCGTGTGAGGTCTCGGGATGAGCATGCGGGGCTTCGGGGCGAGCGTGTGAGGTTTGGGATGAGCGTGTGGGTTTCGGGGCGAGCGTGTGAGGTCTCGGGATGAGCGTGTGGGTTTCGGGGCGAGCGTGTGAGGTCTCGGGATGAGCGTGTGGGTTTCGGGGCGAGCGTGTGAGGTCTCGGGATGAGCGTGTGGGTTTCGGGGCGAGCGTGTGAGGTCTCGGGATGAGCGTGCGGGGCTTCGGGGCGAGCGTGTGAGGTTTGGGATGAGCGTGTGGGTTTCGGGGCGAGCGTGTGAGGTCTCGGGATGAGCGTGTGGGTTTCGGGGCGAGCGTGTGAGGTCTCGGGATGAGCGTGTGGGTTTCGGGGCGAGCGTGTGAGGTCTCGGGATGAGCGCGTGGGTTTCGGGGCGAGCGTGTGAGGTCTCGGGATGAGCGCGTGGGTTTCGGGGCGAGCGTGTGAGGTTTGGGATGAGCGTGTGGGTTTCGGGGCGAGCGTGTGAGGTCTCGGGATGAGCGCGTGGGTTTCGGGGCGAGCGTGTGAGGTTTGGGATGAGCGTGTGGGTTTCGGGGCGAGCGTGTGAGGTCTCGGGATGAGCGTGTGGGTTTCGGGGCGAGCGTGTGAGGTTTGGGATGAGCATGCAGGGTTTCGGGGCGAACGTGTGTATGGTGTGTGTGCGTGCGGTGTGTATGGTGTGTGTGTATCATGTGTGTATGGTGTGTGTGCGTGCGGTGTGTATGGTGTGTGTATGGTGTGTGTGTATGGTGTGTGTGTGTATGGTGTGTGTGTGGTGTGTGTATGGTGTGTGTGTATCATGTGTGTATGGTGTGTGTGTGCGGTGTGTGTGTGTGGTGTGTGTGTGCGGTGTGTGCATGGTGTGTGTATGGTGTGTGTGTGGTGTGTGTGTATCACGTGTGTGTGGTGTGTGCATGGTGTGTGTGAGTGGTGTGTGCATGGTGTGTGTATGGTGTGTGTGTGGTGTGTGTGTATTGTGTGTGTATGGTGTGTGTGTGTGGTGTGTGTGTATCGTGTGTGTGGTGTGTGTGTATGGTGTGTGTATGGTGTGTGTGTGGTGTGTGTGTATGGTGTGTGTGTGTGTGTGTGTGTGTGTGTGTGTGTGTGTGTGTGGTGTGTGTATGGTGTGTGTATGGTGTGTGTATGGTGTGTGTGTGTGGTGTGTGTGTATCGTGTGTGTGGTGTGTGTGTATCGTGTGTGTATGGTGTGTGTGTGGTGTGTGTATCGTGTGTGTGGTGTGTGTATGGTGTGTGTGTGTGGTGTGTGTATCGTGTGTGTGGTGTGTGTATGGTGTGTGTGTGTGGTGTGTGTATCGTGTGTGTGGTGTGTGTATGGTGTGTGTGTGTGGTGTGTGTATCGTGTGTGTGGTGTGTGTATGGTGTGTGTGTGGTGTGTGTATGGAGTGTGTGTGTGGTGTGTGTATCGTGTGTGTATGGTGAGTGTGTATGGTGTGCGTGTGGTGTGTGTGTGGTGTGTGTGTATGGTGTGTGTGTGGTGTGTGTGTGTGGTGTGTGTATCGTGTGTGTGGTGTGTGTGTGGTGTGTGTGTGGTGTGTGTATCGTGTGTGTATGGTGTGTGTGTGTGGTGTGTGTGTGGTGTGTGTATGGTGTGTGTATGGTGTGTGTGTGGTGTGTATGGTGTGTGTGTGTATGGTGTGTGTGTGTGGTGTGTGTGTATGGTGTGTGTATGGTGTGTGTGCGGTGTGTGTGTGTGGTGTGTGTGTATGGTGTGTGTGTGTGGTGTGTGTATCGTGTGTGTGGTGTGTGTGTGGTGTGTGTGTATGGTGTGTGTGGTGTGTGTGTGGTGTGTGTATCGTGTGTGTGTGGTGTGTGTGTGTGGTGTGTGTATTGTGTGTGTGTGTGGTGTGTGTGGTGTGTGTATCGTGTGTGTGTGGTGTGTGTGGTGTGTGTGTATGGTGTGTGTGTATGGTGTGTGTGTATGGTGTGTGTATGGTGTGTGTATGGTGTGTGTATGGTGTGTGTGTGGTGTGTGTGTGGTGTGTGTGTATGGTGTGTGTGTGGTGTGTGTGTATGGTGTGTGTGTATGGTGTGTGTGTGTGGTGTGTGTATGGTGTGTGTATGGTGTGTGTGTGGTGTGTGTGTGTGGTGTGTATGGTGTGTGTGTATGGTGTGTGTGTGTGGTGTGTGTGGTGTGTGTATGGTGTGTGTGGTGTGTGTATGGTGTGTGTGTATGGTGTGTGTGTGTGGTGTGTATGGTGTGTGTGTATGGTGTGTGTGTGTGGTGTGTGTGGTGTGTGTATGGTGTGTGTGGTGTGTGTATGGTGTGTATGGTGTGTGTGTGGTGTGTGTGTGTGGTGTGTGTATGGTGTGTGTGGTGTGTGTGTGGTGTGTGTACGGTGTGTGTGTGACACCTGTCCCTCAGCGCTGTGAGTTCTGGTTGTGCACGGTGTCCCTCTGGTCAGCACAGAGCTCAGCTGAGCCTCCAGCTGCTCTCTGCCCCTCTGTCTGCAGCAGCATCTACATTTTAAGGCCTTTTGATTAAATATTAATGAGCATCATGCCTGGCTTGTAAAATGATCATTTACTCACCGCCACCACCTTACACCGACCAGACAGAAACTCCCTCTCTCACCTTTCATATCATTCCAATCATCAGAAGGTTTTCAGAGATCCAGAGTTTCTCAGACTCGGTGTCTCTGAAGTACAGTGAGGGTCACAGCAGCAATTCGTTTTTATCATTTTCTAACAGAAAAACCACCAAGCTCAGTGTTTAATGCATCCTTCAGTGACGTATTTGGAAGGCACTCTGGGTAAGAGCATCTGCTAAATGAAGTAATGTAACGTAAAAGCACAAATGTCGACCAACTGGATACTTCTGCTTTGAATCTACACACATTACATCTTTCAGACATCTGCACAGGTCTGTGCAGAGCATACACAACCTATAGACGCCGATACAGAAAAGGCTGCTGTCGAGAGCCAGCTCATACAGGCTGGAACTGCAGGACTGGATTTGGATCATTTATTCAGCCGCTTCATTAAAGTCTATTATTATTATTCTCTGTGGAAAGCAGCGAGCCGTTGTCACCAGGGCCAATGGGAATGGTTTAAATAGCTCTGAGGTTCAGACAGTTTCAAAGGTAAGAAAAAGATTACTGACTTTCAGTTTTTGGATAGAGTGCCCCTTTCATTTACCAGATGTTTCCACATTTTTGTTTCTCTTCCCTCCTTTTCACATAAAACTGAAATCCCTCATTGAGTCCACAGAGTAATTCTGCACTAAATGTGTTTTTGGTTAATGGGGCAGGGGAAGAGGTTTTGGACTTGTTTTTCTGTTCAGTTGTATCTAAATTTCAAACAGACACAAAACAGTTTAATTCTATTGGAAACAATTTTCCAAAATGATTCACTTTCTACCGCTGTTGAACAGTAATAAGCACATTTTTTCCCTAGACCATTTCTTCGTGAAATATAAGTTGATTTGAGTTGGTCAGTTAATTACTGAGGTTATTGCTCTCCCCTGCCTTTCAGAGCTTTAGGTTACAGTGACACAGCAGAGAAGTGGTCTCTTCCCCTTTTCCGTGTGCGTGTGTGTAAGGTGATCCTGACCCCCGCCTTGCGAACAGACCTGTAACATTAGCTCTCCCGCTGACGGTGCCCAGCACACATGCAGCAGCATGTATAATAGATGGCTGGGAACATGCAGGCCTGGGCTCAGTGGCCTCTTCTATACGGCTACCGGCCATATGGTGGCCAGGACTCCACGTGCTAATTGATGGGATCTGTCGGTGGAGGCCGGTGCAGTAACACACAGAGTGCAGGGCAGGGCTAGTGTTTCACCCATTCAGCCCCAGCCCATTAACTCAGAGTTAACCCCTCTCCCCCACTGCCCACCTCCCTGTCATTGTTCTAGCGCAGACTCATATAGGCCTCCCTCTGTTCCCCCCACCCCCCCACAGCAAGGAGTTCAAAGCCACCAGCTGCCAGCCCCTGCACTGGTGACCCCCCGGTGTGGGCACTGCACCCCAGATGGCATCCGGCAAGTCGCGGCCAGACTGACTGCGACGCTGAGGCAAACCGGTTAAAATCCAGCAAAGCTCTGACGCTGCAGCAAGCAGGTGACGAGAAGATCAAACACCTGCTGAAAGAGCACCGCAGCCACCACAAAACCAGGCAGCCCAAAGATCCCTATTCAAATTCAGCTTAAAAAACTCTACCTGCATGAGGCCTGCTTCATTCAAGCCATGGGAAAGATGACAGCACCGAGGCCATCATCCAAAGCACAACTACAGTTACACTGAACACAGAGCTGCCCCACAGACCACACGGCAAAACCCTACAGCAGGAATGGTCTCTTTGGACATAGCACTCTTATTCCTACCACCGCCTGCTGGGCCATTTTCATCACCGCTGATGAAAGCACTGCATGTTTTGTATACTGGAAAGGGTTTGAATGATAAGGAAAAGATCTCAGTGGTCTGCAAGCTAATCACAAATAGCGCCCCCCTGGTGCTGGCGCAGCGGCTCCTGAGACAGAAGTTAACGGGCAGAGGGGTGTGACTGTACACCTGTCCGGGCGCGGAAGCCCAGATCAGGCTGCAGGTGGAAAAGTCAGGGAGTGGCGGCAGAGCTCTGGTTTGGGCTGTGTTTGCAGTGGTCTGCGCTGAGCTGTTTGCTCACAGACGGGAGAGGCGGCGGAGCCTCCATTTGTTTAATTTCTCTCCTCCATTCAGCCCTGCAGCCTTTGACAAATGAAGACAATAAAATGCAGCCATGGCAGGGGCTCAATTAAGCAGCTGCGCGGGGGTGGGGGTGGGGCATCTCTCTCTGCCCCTCTCTCCTCCCGGGTTTCCTTTCGGCTGGATCTACACCCCGTCCGGATCCTCGCTCCACACCCTTCCACTTCTCTTCAATGCTGGAGTTTGGTGGCTGCTTCACAGGACACACACACATTGTTACAAACGTAACATAAATGAGACTTTCAGTCAGTGAAACTTTCTCAACATGTGATCACATTTAGCCAAACTGTAAGAGCCGTTCTCACCAACACTTGCCCTCAGTCATAATAATATCTGAACACCGCTGTGGCCACACCTTTAAATGAGCAGTGATTCTGTAACAGCAGACTGTGACAGTGACACAGGGGAGAAAGAGGCCTAGCCATATCCATCCCCACTGACAGCCATTAGTGTACTTTGCACTTGGAACAGCAGCCATTCAAATTCAAATAAAAGACAAGGAGATAATGGGCACGATTCTGTCTGAGCAATTTGTAAAGGACTCCTCCGGTCTCCATCCTGGGACGCTCTGACTGTGATTCCTGCACGCTGGAGCACTGACCTCTGTCAGTGATCCAGCAGCGAATAAAAGAGTCTCGTCCCGAATAAAGAGGGCGCCTAGCGACCGGTGAGGAGCAGTAAAATCAGTCAGTCCTGACAGCCTCTGAATCAGCCTGGGGGGAAGGGGAGCACAGAACTCCAGCTCTCGCACATCTGAAAAAGACGTGTGCTGCTCAGTAAACTTTGGTTTACACAGTGGTTCTGGAATAAATGTTTCCTGAAACTATGACACTACAGATATAAAGAACTCCAGACGCTGGAATTTTGAGGTCAACAGAAAATTTTAATTGAAAACATGCAACAACTTGAGTTATTTCTTATTAACCAAAATGGTGATAAGGAAACATTTTAGACTAGACTCTAAATGATGTCCAAACACATAGCCTGCAATAGCTGGATGCGCTCAAATGACTATGATGCTATACATTCCTCTGCTGCTTCATAGTTACTAAGACCTTTCAATGTAATGCATGGTTTACTGTAATACACTCAGCAATATTGTTTGATGAAAATATTAAGAAAGTATTATGAAAATGTAATCAAACAGTGCATCAAGGATACAACCTTTCAGCCTAACCTGTTGAAAAAGATCAGATGGTGAAGGTATTATATTGTTTATATGCAAGCTTAATACAGTCCAGCGTCCCAAAAGGCATTCCAGTTGTGAATGGTGGAGTCTCTCCTCTGAGAGTTACTTGAGGAGATGGTGAGGACAGCCTCCCAGCTCCGGCCCATAACTGAGACAGTCCACAGCTCCTGCCCCTCGTATAGAGGAAGCTGCTTTTCTTTGAAAACTTGTTTTTCAGAAAACTTGTTTTTCATCACTGTAAGCTGCTGTTGCGATACACAGGCGCCTGCATTAGGACATGAAAGTGGAAGCAGTGGAGGGGGAGAGGAAAGAGAAACTCGAGCACAAACAGAGGAAGAAGGCAGCGGCAGCTGTGAGGGCAGGTTATACTTGTTTTGGTACAGTGAGGTTATGTGTATGTGCTTATTGTTTGTATAGTTTCTGGAGCGTGGCTGCTATCTGATCTCTGCCTCACAGACCTCATCACAGGGGCCTCTTCAGTACGGATTATTCTCATTTCTTTAGCAGTTTCTAAGTAGGATCACTTTTAACAAGCTGGTCTTTGTCAACGATCACTCCATCTAGGTCACAAACTGGAGAGAAGATGGTACTAAACACTGATCTACAGGCTGGACAGATGGGGTTTAGGATGCTCAATATGTAAACATTTCAACACTAAATCCCAAAGTGAGAAACCAAGGACTGCATTTTCCCGTTAATACCGTTCTCCATATGCCCGAAATCTGTGCTGCAGTGCTCTAAAAATGCAAATAAACGGGCTAAGAAGAAAGCTGGGACACTCCAGCAAAGCCTCTCATCAGTGTAGTCTCTATCGGCCAGCCTGCAGCATCACGGGATGCTCCACACGCTGCTCTTGCAAGTGCTTACAGATTTGTTCTGCATGTAGTCTTGCAAACAATTTCACCCCTTGGAAAAACGGTTTCAAATGAACACTGCAACACAGAAGTTTTTTCCTTGACAGGTTCATTAAAAAGGAATACTACAAAAATGCAGAATTTCTAAGAGGCAAAATTTATCAGTTCCTGCCCCTCATTCATAAATCTGGCAATATTTGCCCATGATCTGTGTAGTTAAATATGAGCAGGTAGAACATTTTGTGAAAAATATCACCACAAAATGCCAATATTGCCATTTTTTCCACTCTCTCCCTTGTAAAGGAGGCAGTTGATTGAGTGAGTGAGAGGACCTGCCACACAGCAGAGCAAACTCGGCTCAGCACCGTATCAGACGCTGTGTCGCCTTCAGCGCTGAGGTCTGTGGTCTCTTCCTGTTTCTGTGCGAGGGGGACGGTGTGGGTGCTTTCCCTCTGAGCTCTCTCTGCACACACCTGAGGGCAGAGTGCCACACTTTCAGCTCACATGAAAGAGCGCAGTCAGGGCAGCTGCGAAACGGCACCTTTTGATGCAAGATATTTATTGTAGACACTTAGTCTCAATGGTGCAACATTTGATAAAAAACCACTTGCACTTTTCTCTCTATTTTACATAAAGATGGCTCGTGTCCAAAGCAGTAATGAATCAGAACACTCGCATACTGCACATGCCTCGCCTCACAGCGTACCAGCACCAGGCATTAGCGTGCATCCATGCTAGCTCATGATGCAAAAAGGTTATGCTCTGGTTCTGCTTTGCACGTGATGTATGTGCTGAAGAGAATGACAAACCCACTGATTGCACATGCATGGGTAGATGAGATGGGGGGAAGGGCAGCCATGTCAGAAACAGCCTGGTCACACAGACAGTGCAGGGCCAGAGCGTCTAACGAGCACCAGAATGCTGCTGTTTAGGGGGCTCACTCTAGGGGGACTGGACAAGCACATTAACTTTTCTGGCACTGTTCAGAAAGTGACCCAGTTCAATGACCCCAGTTATGTTCAGAAGCTCACAGTTACGACAGATTTTGAAGTTACTACACCAAAGGAAGATGCAGCTGTCCCCTGGCAAATAACAAAGATGAGGAAAAAATGTGACAAAAAACTTTTCCGAAGGAGTGACTGTTTTGCACTTTAGGCTGTGAGCTCTGCACAGACAGCAGTGGAGCAGCACCCGCCTGAGCTGTGACTGATACAATGAGGAGCAGAAGTGTAAACTGAAAGCCACAGCACTCATTCTGAACGCATGTGCGGTTTGCACTTCCTCATCACAGGTGCTCGGCCTCACTGCTTCACTGGACCCTTTCTTTCCATCAGAAGAACCCCAGCGAGACACTTTACACCCCTCCATCTGCACTCTTCCCTCTCATCACTCTTTCAAATAGCGACGGGGGGAAAGACCTCAGATATCCAGCGACAGGTGCCTTTGAGAAAGGAAGCGTGTATTTATCCTCTGTTAAATCTGTTGTCCCATTGTTACCATGAATGTGCATAGCACAGGGCTCTGCTTGAGTTTTCAGCGGGTGATTGTGCTTATTTTTAGCTGGATTCTTTATTTTTTAGTCAGCCACCTGAGTGAACAATGTTGTCATTTGTTTGTTAGCATACAGCCCTGTATCGGAATCAGCAGCTGTCTACCTGAGGCTGGCTGCACTGTGGCAGCCTCTGGACTCACGCAGAAGAGTTCAGAGGCAGTCCTCTGACACACTCACAAGCAGCCACAAAGCTCGCTACATTGAAGCACTCATTGGAGGATAGGCTCCACTCCATTGACGTCATCCAATCAGCCTGCAGGCATCTGACCAATCACAGGGTGCCTGACAGCTGTGATTCCCAGAGGAATGAAGCCAATTTGCCCTGCTGCTGTGGGATTGCGCTCACTCTCAGCTAAATGCGCTCAGCCTGCACTCACGGCAAATGCCTTGCTGACTGAGCCACTCAGAACCTCATACAGCCCATTTAACACAATATGGTACATTCTGGCATGTTCTGCACAAAACAATCAGCATAGAGGAGAGAATTTTTTACACCCCACTTTGCTGTCAGTGTGTCCATTAAACATCGTGTTTGTTACTTGTGAAAATGCTCCTTTAGTATTGCATCTTCTACATCATCATTTGATGGCAGAACACCATTTGGGGAAAGGTTCATTTTAAACACAATCTTTTGTGATATTTAATTCCCTTAACAGTGCAGTGCAGTCACAAGCTGCAAGACTCACTGTAAATAAGGCTGCTTGGGGTTTTTGTATTTTGTTCTGTTGAATACGCTGCAGTCTCCACCTTCTCTGGGAGGCTGTTTTTCTCTGCACTACTTTCCAGAAAGACACAAAGCCCACTTGAGAATACTTGAGGCTTGGAAGAACCTTCATCTGGCCAGAATTCACCAGCAGGAATCTGGATGCTGCCCAAAGATTACAGGCTTGGAAGAGGTCTCACTTCAAACCTTCGCTGTTTATTACATTTCAGGGTCCTGCTCATTTCCCCACTCTGAATCATAGGTGCTGTGCATTCGTCTCATTGCAAAGCATTTTCCCTCTGTATCCCCTCTGTCTGATACCTTTCATTAAATCACACTCCACACTCCTCACACACCACGGTCAACACTGCAGTTCTTTAAATGTCTCTACATACACACGGAAAAAAGCAATTGTTATTCATTTTTTCCACCTACCAGATGTTCAAACTCTCTCATCTAAAATTTTTTTAAAAATTGAGCATCTTTAATCAGTACAATACGTCATATTGCACAGTTATTTCACATAGAAACAGCAGCAGCTGGTGGCTCTCAGGTCCCTACCCTGCAAAGCCACAGCAAATAACAAGACACACATAAAGCAGAAGCGTGCCAGCCACAGAAACGAGGGTAACAGCAGCAGCAGCCATTATCAGGGCTAGGTTAGCCCGCCCACTTCACCTGTGAGGAAGCTGGAATAGTGTGGTGTGATTCAATCTTTTTGCATTGCATTCTGATTTACTGAACACCTCCACTGTGAGGGGACAGGATTAGGGTTAGGGGGTTGATGTTTCAGTGGGTTAGGGTTAGGAGATGTTTCGGTGGGTTAGGGTTAGGGTGTTGATGTTTCAGTGGGTTAGGATTAGGGGGTTGATGTTTCAGTGGGTTAGGGTTAGGGGATGTTTCGGTGGGTTAGGGTTAGGGGGTTGATGTTTCAGTGGGTTAGGTTTAGGATTAGGGTTATGGGGTTGATGTTTCAGTGGGTTAGGGTTAGGGGATGTTTCGGTGGGTTAGGGTTAGGGTGTTGATGTTTCAGTGGGTTAGGATTAGGGGGTTGATGTTTCAGTGGGTTAGGGTTAGGGGATGTTTCGGTGGGTTAGGATTAGGGGGTTGATGTTTCAGTGGGTTAGGGTTAGGGGATGTTTCGGTGGGTTAGGGTTAGGGGATGTTTCGGTGGGTTAGGGTTAGGATTAGGGTTATGGGGATGATGTTTCAGTGGGTTAGGTTTAGGATTAGGGTTATGGGGATGATGTTTCAGTGGGTTAGGATTAGGGGGTTGATGTTTCAGTGGGTTAGGGTTAGGGGATGTTTCGGTGGGTTAGGATTAGGATTAGGGTTATGGGGATGATGTTTCAGTGGGTTAGGATTAGGGCACAGGAGCGTGCTGATGCTCTGACGCCGTTCTCCCTCCCTCTCCGTTCTCCCTCTCCGTTTTCCCTCCCTCTCTCTCTGTTCTCCCTCTCTCTCTCTGTTCTCCCTCTCTCTCCGTTTTCCCTCCCTCTCTCTCTGTTCTCCCTCTCTCTCTCCGTTCTCCCTCTCTCTCCGTTTTCCCTCCCTCTCTCTCTGTTCTCCCTCTCTCTCTCCGTTCTCCCTCTCTCTCCGTTTTCCCTCCCTCTCTCTCCGTTCTCCCTCCCTCTCCATTGCATCCCACAGCTGCACTTTCAGTCTTCATTACTACTTTCTGTCTAAAAATAACATCTAGGCTACAATATTGCAGCAAACTCACTTCCCCAAACAAACAGAAATGTTCAGGGAACTGCCTCCTCACTATAGTTACAGGTCATACATGCTTCAGATTCCACTTCCCTCCTCTCAGACTGAAATGAAATGATGCTGATAACACACAGACCTGGCAAGTGAGGAGCTTCAGTTCAATGAAATAAATGTCTCTGACTGCGGTGAGGAGCAGACAATGCGCATTTGATGCACTGGAGGTGCAAGAAAGCTCTGTTTCTGCAGCCAGCTCTGCTCTTTATCTCTAACAACCAAACAGAATGAATATATCATATCATAAAGCTTTAAAATAATAAAGCATATCGCTCAGACAGAACAAGACAGATTATAGCACTCTTAATGGGGCTCCATCTGTTAGCATTTCACAGTCACCTCTCACATCACCATTAAGATCAAGATTCACTTTATTGTCCCACACTGTAGGAAATTTGGCTCGGGCTTCCAGCCATGCTGCATCCATAGCGAAAACATTCCACATATACAAAGACAGGGTGAGACAGCTACAGAGAACGGGAAACCTATCTAAGAGCATAATAACCAAAACATACAGTAAAAAAGACAGAGAAAAAACATACACTGATGTTAAATAGATAAAACCTATAAAGCCAAAAAAGTACAGCGACGTGCTGCAACTGGAAAACGGTCATATCGATTCCATCCCTATTATGTCTACCGCCATTTAAAATGTTTATTGAAGCAGGGATAAAAGAGGGACGGGAGCTGTCTTACACCTATTACCTTCCATGCCGTTTGTGTGAGTCGGACTTCTCACTTCAGTTGCACAGAGAGGTTACCAAACCAAGCTGTGAAGCCATATCTAATTAGGCTCTCAAAGACCGCCTGATAAAAGACTACCATAATCTTCTGATCAACACCGTGAACTCTGAGTTGCCGCAAGAAATGCAGACGTTGTTGCAGTCTGCTACAGAGACTATCAACATGCGTGCTCCAGGTCAGTGAACTATCAATAAAAATACCAAGGTATTTGTAAGAGGAGACCTGTGAGATGGTTTCATCGTGGATGACCACAGGCCTGTGGTCACCCACTCCTCTAGGGTCAAACACCATCTCCTCTGTCTTTTTAACATTCACCACCAGGTGATTATCATCACACCATCCTACAAATCTTTGTATTTCTGAGTTATACTCAGAAATATTGCTGTCCTTCTTCGTTAAACCTCAGATGGCAGTATCATCTGAGAATTTAATTATGTAGTTATTAGGGTTACGACTTCTACACTCATTAGTATATAAAGTAAAAAGGACAGCTGAACTAACACACCCTTGAGGGGCCCCTGTGTTCAAGGTTCGGGGTGCTGAAAGAATACCATTATAACTGACCTGTTGTTTACGGTTGGTCAAGAACGAGTGGTACCACCTAATAATTAGACTAGAGGGTGGACCTTCAGCTCATCCAACTTCCTAACTAATCAGTGTGGCTGTACAGTATTAAAAGCTGAACTAAAATCTACAAATAAAAGACGTACAGCAGAATCCTCTGAGTGCTTAGATATAAAATGCACCATGGCTGTGACAGCATCATTTGTACCTCTATTACACCTGTAAGCAAACTGAAAAGGATCCAGTGAACAGCTGACTTCTGTTTTCAATAGGTTGATAATGATTTTCTCACAATATTTCATAACTACAGAAGTCAGAGCAACTGGTCGGTAGTCTTTATTTTCCTTACAAGCATTTTTTGGGAACGGGAATAATAATAGACCTTTTCCAGATGGAAGGAACAGTATGTAAGTCCAAAGACCTCTGGTAGATTGGGCACCAGGCCTCTGCCATCTCTTCACTGCATGATTTCAGCAGGAACCCGGGGGATGCCATCTGGACCAGAAGCCTTCCTGGGGCAGGTGCGTGAGAACAGTCTCTGTACTACGTGCTGGTCGATGGTGATTTTTGGACAGTCAGATGCAGGTAATATATCTAAAGCCACTTTTTGCTCTTGTGAGAAATCTGCTGTTTCAACCTTGCATAAAAGTCATTTAATTCATTGGCCTTCACACCCTTGTTTAAAACAGAGACTTTTTATCTGGGACCATGTTCGTCATAGATTTCATAGAATCCCACAGTTTTTTGGTATTCATTGAAGAGCAGTGAGTTTCAAATTTCTCTTTCTCTTTCCTCCTGCCCTTCCTTAAATTTTGATTAAGCTCTCTCTGAATATTCCTCGTTTCCACAAGGTCTCCACACTTAAATGCATTTTTTTGGACCATGCACTTTTTAATTTCTTTGGAAATAAAGCTTTCTTTGGAAAGTGCTTTAGAACAAGTGGGTGGGTTTGCGATATTGTGTGTGTGTGTGTGTGCGCGTGTGTGTGTGTGTGTGAGAGTGTCTGTGCATGAGAGTGAGTCTGTATGTGTGCATGTTGCCTGTGTGTGTGTGAGACAGTGTCTGAGTGTGTATGTCTAAGTGTGTGTGTGTGTGTGTGTGTGTGTGTGTTTAGGGGAAGTGTGGCTTTTCAAAGCTCTACCACGTGAGATCTTTCACAAATCTGCCTGTGGGACAGTGTTTACACGACCACCCCCACACAAGCAAAGGAAAGAATTCTTTGTGTTAAGAATTAGAAGAAGCTAAGAAGCTAACTCACTGAAATCAGCACTTCTGTAATAAAAAGGAAGACGCTGAATGAAGACCACCAACTCGCCACGTCTCTTCTGCTCCGCTTCAGCTTTTGAGCTGGGATTTACTAACGTCCACAGTATGGATGAGCCCTCTTTGATAGGAACAAACTCACAGAGTAGAAGCTTTGTCATCTTTGCAGGGCTTCAGCTAAATATAAAGCCGTCAGTCATCTGCTCTTTCTATAGACTCTTTGTGCCTCATTTAAGCAGCAGGGACTCTCCACTCTGACAAAAAGTTGCATGAAGGAAGATAATATAAGTTAGTGTGATCTGTCTTTAGTTAAGACACCCGGGCAAAAACCCCTTTGGGAGAGAGGACACTCTGAACATCCATCCACAATCACAACACTCACCATCAACTGTTCTACTCACAAACATAGCTACCCACATACTGCAGAAATCAGAGGCTGACAGCAAGCAGCCTGAATGTGCGACAGCGCCGAGCTGTTAATTAATGTATGAGATGGGAATGCTCACACGCGGGATCCTGAAGCAGCAGCAGCCCACCAGTCCCCCAATCACTTTATTTTAACCGTTATTTTACTGTGAAGCTCAAAAGCACTCCAAATGACCCACACTAGACAGCTACATAACTAGTGACACCTGACATATGAACAGAAGAGAAGACTGAGCACAGTGCAGAATGCAATGGAATTATGATCTAAATAAATCTGAATGAATTCAGATGTCTCTGTAGTTTTGTGTGACTCGGGTGAGCCTGGCCACTTGTATGCAGTCTCGTTTTGTAATATTTGGGTGATCTAACTAATGCCTTCTTTGAAGGAGAGCACAGCTAATCACCACAGTGTGGAAAGTGCATTTTTTCCAGTTTAATGTTTAGCCAAGGTTGAACGCACACGAAACAAATGGGTCAGCACATATGGTGCTTTTTAATGGATTCTGGCAGCTATTGAAAACAGAATCCAGTTGGCAATTGTTTGATTATATTCCCAAAAGCTCATTTACAGTGAATTTTAGCGGTGGAATTCAGCTGGAATGGACATTTGTGAAGTGTAATGCCTTGTGTAATAGAAAATGAAAGGGAATGTAGCTTTAGAGCTCTCTACAGCAGATTACCCACAGGAATGAGTTTATTTAAGATACACATGTAACCCGATACAGTTCACATTCACTATCAGTTCTACCATGTGAGCAGCGTAAAGTGCAGTCATTTTCCCTTCCTGCACTCAGTACTCCGGGACTGCAGCTACCTTTCTTACTACTGCTGTAACTACAGCAACAGCTACCACCACTGCTGCAGGATGAGTACAACACTGTTACTCTAACCAAAACTAGCACTACTAATGCTGAGTAATGCTAATACTATACTAATGCTGAGTAATGCTAATACTATACTAATGCTGAGTAATGCTAATACTATACTAATGCTGAGTAATACCACTGCCACTGCTGCTGTGTGGCTCAGTATCCTGTGCAGTGGGGGAGGTCAGCCAGAGCCGAGGCTTAGAGCCGGGCCGGGCCGAGCCTCAGAGCCAGGCCAGGCTGGGCCTCAGAGCCAGGCCGAGTCTCAGAGCCGGGCCGGGCCGAGCGTCAGAGCCAGGCCAAGTCTCAGAGCCAGGCCAAGTCTCAGAGCCAGCGTGTCTGTAGTCCTGCAGCAGCTGACTCCTGACAGATAAGTGCGGGGCGTGCAGCCTCTGCTCCTGCATATCAAAGCGCAGGCGAGCCGCTCGCCTCCCTCCAGCCCCTCCGCCTGCCACATCAAACGGCCCTTCAGCTCATTGCAAATTCCCATCAAAGGGAGAGACACACAGAGATGAGGACAGGAGGATCTCAGCCGCCAGGCCAGGAACAGCGCTGTCTAATGAAGTCAGGTCAGAGGTCATTCACCATGCGCTGTAACGGCACACTTAATTAACTCCAGATCCTACTCTGAACATCATGCTGCTGGACACGCGTTATTTTACTTCAACTATATCTGACACTTCCTTCTATCACAGACTGTTTCTGGATCACGTTAAAGCACCAGCATAGCCTTATATTCACTATCTAAAAACTTCCTTCCCTTGAAATTGTGATCGTGTATTATACGAAACACCCCAGCACAGCCACCGGCTCTAATCTAATGCCCTTCTTCAGAAGAGTGGCCACTGCTGGTAAAATGATATCGAGGACACAAAGACTGCCATTGTTCATGCTCACTGACATGTCCATTTAGGTGTTGTGGTGGAGAGGCGTTGATTTTTTATCTGAATGGGACCTTTGTTGGGCTAAGCCAAACCTGTGGGTAGGCAGCACTGGAGGGGTTAAATGGAAGTGGTAGCGCTTGAATGAACTGCATTAGATGCATAAAAAGCATTTGGTTGTTGGGACTGAGATTATTCCCACTGCTTTCCCACTGACCCACACCTTCCCCAATGCTGCACAACGGCTGGAGAGATGCACCCTGGGAAACGCTGCAGCCGAGCACGCAGGAACAGGAAGTGAGGTCCTGAAAACAGAAAGGAAGCATGGGAAAGACGAGCAGGAATAGGGTGGCGAATTGTCCTCAGATGGCTCCATCTGAGAACACAAGTGCTGCAGTAACCCCAGCACTGTTCCGGCCCTGCATCACGCTGTGCCAAGCCTCCCTGTCTGATACAGCTCCTCTCAACCCCAGCAGCACCCACAAACACTTACTCAACACAAAAACCACAAGATATGGAGTTCTACAGATTCATTCACAGCCACAGAAACTGTGGTCACAACAGGCTGAGTGATTCCACCGTGTTTTACACAGAATTAAACAGGCTGAGGGATTCCACTGTGTTTTACACAGAATTAAACAGCTGCTCAGCTTCAGCACTATCTGCATTGTATGACCTGTACACATCTTGCCCTTGTGCCTGTTGCTTGCCCATTATATGCACTTTTGTACGTCGCTTTGGATAAAAGCGTCTGCTAAATGAATACATGTAAATGTAAACAGGCTGAGTGATTCCATTGTGTTTGCTGACAGATGATTTTGGGTCTTGATTTCAGGGGTTAAATGAGGCAGAATGAAGATGATGTATATATGGCTTTGCTTAGTCCGTCCTGTTAGGACTGAGGAAAGAGAAAAAAGACAATTATGCAGTTACAGCGCCTAATGTGCCACAGCCCACACACTGCCCCCTACTGCCAGGCAGATCACTTGCCTTTTCTTGTCAATGGGAAGGCTGTTTGGAGAGACGTCTTAGTAGATATATAGCATTAAAACAATAATAAATTCTCTTCGTACACATCGTACACGTACATTTATTAGTAAGTCAAATGACAGACACTGATCTGGGGTAAATACTAGCTTGCTGCGGCATCTCTGTTTAACTGCCTCCTCTCCCGTCCTGAGGAGAAGCCAGCCTTGCTGCCCTCTCTGCTTTTTCCTTTCTGTGTCTTATTTACAGCTTTAACACGCAGCTCTTTTGCACCCTGGTCATGCCGGCTTCTGTTCCTCTTTCATGATTTTAGAGGCCACTCAGGGTATAATAACTCCCACATCATCTTTACTTATTAGTGTAAATGTCCCCATGTCAGAGGAATGTTTCATGGACTCTTGAGAAATTACTCCCAGCACAAGTCGCTGGCTGTTTCGAATCGGGCGAAGATAAGGGGTTTATATTCTTAGGCCCTGCCTTAAAAGGGCTTAGGCCCAGTGTGGCGAATTAAACTGAAAACCCAGACAGAATTAGTTCCAAGCAGACTGAGAACCATTCTATGAAACTCAACAATTAGGAGGATTAAAACTAATAATTCTGCACCAGTAGGGCTGCATTATGGTTGCCCTGGCTGGGCCAGGAGGGGGGAGGGGGAGTTTGGGAACTTTTAGCCACACAAATGTCAGCAGTAAAGTCTTGAGACGGAAATGTAATGAACAGATATGGGAAGTACAGTCTTGTTAATGAGATGTGCTAAGAATTCTCATCTGACCAAATATGCAGTTCTGCAGGCTGTTTAGTGCTTGATGTTTTCCTCTGTGATCCGGAGCCTGACACACGTTCACTCACATGGCAACATGTAAAAGGTGAATAGCAGGAACTAAACTGTACACACACAGCTGCGGAGTAGAGAGCAAATGACAACACACTCGTGAGGTTCACACGTGTGTGTGAGTGTGAGTCTGCCATTGGGCTGACATTAGCCATGAGGGACGGGTGTTACTGACTGCAGCAGGATTGCTCACAGGGTCACATCCTGCAGTCTCCCGACACCGTTCACCCTACGCTCTTCACCCTACACCCTACGCCCTTCACCCTACACCCTACACCCTTCACCCTACACCCTACGCCCTATACCCTACGCCCTTCACCCTTCACCCTACGCTCTTCACCCTACACCCTACGCCCTTCACCCTACACCCTACACCCTTCACCCTACACCCTACGCCCTATACCCTACGCCCTTCACCCTTCACCCTACGCTCTTCACCCTACACCCTACGCCCTTCACCCTACACCCTATGCCCTACACCCCACGCCCTTCACCCTACACCCTTCACCCTACGCCCTTCACCCTACGCCCTTCACCCTACGCCCTACACCCTACGCCCTTCACCCTACACCCTACGCCCTACGCCCTACGCCCTACGCCCTACGCCCTCCCCTCCATGCCCTGCATCCTGCACGGGTGTCTCAGTGCTACAGTGGCAGTACAGCTGCTCAGACAGGCAGACTTGTTTCAGACTGTCAGACTGTCAGCAGAAAGCCTCCTCTCCTGAGTGCAAACACCTCTAACATATTACTGTGTAACTGAAAAATCTAATATCAGAACAAAGCCCCTGTGTTGCTCAGGCCAGAGGTTTATGTTTCAATGGGTTAAAGTTTAACGTTATCCTTCATTCTGCGTAACGGACAGCATCATCTGAGATATTTAGATTTGTAAGCCCCCCCGCCTGCCCCGACTCCTTGGCTGTCCCCTAGTGTTAAACTGATTAAAAGGGGGACTCAATAACATCAGCTTTT
>NC_050607.1:72500-155000 GCF_013368585.1 Megalops cyprinoides | reverse complement strand
GCTTAAATATTTCCTGTCCTTCACCGAGGAAAGTTTTTCTACATCTGAATAAATATCAGTCTCTTCAAGGCAGAAATGAAATCATATATCATTTGCTACATATATTGCTACCATTGTTCCAGCATCTTACAATGCCGCTGCAGCGCCCCCTGGTGGGTAGTTAGCTCATTCCCCACCCCCTCCCCTTGTTGGCCTAAATTAAGACATTTTATTTTGGGGCAGCTGTATTTCAAACAGTAAGAGCAAGGCTTATTCCCTCACCGGTTCCTTCGATGATACAGAGTCCTGGGTAAAAGATAAATGAATTATTACAGGTTTCAGTTCTCAGACCATCAGTACAAACATTACCGCAACAACCTTTACCTCATCAACACTGTCACCTGGGCAAGGATATCCCATGCAGGTAGGCCAACACTACAGCAACCACGACACCTGCATTTCAGAATGGTATTACAATTCGCCATCACAGAAGACAACTAAACTGTGACGCAAATACAAATATGGCAGCAGTAACACAAAAATATTCTTTCCATAGACCACTGCAGCTTGTGAAATAAAGAGGACATTGCCAGTAATGTTGATGTCTCTGTTTTTACAGTGATAAGGAGCTGCTGTTCTGTGTGTGTCTTTGAGTGCTCTCTCCACTTAAAGACTGGCAGCAGGGTTCTGAAATAAGGAGCCTCTGCATGGATCCATATTGTTCTGCCATGAAGGTGGAATGAAATCAGGGCTAATCTAATGACCTCACATGGGCTTCTACTTCCAGCATTCAGATGGCAATGGAACAATCCCATTTGACCAAGTCAGGATACTTTTGCATAGTTCCCCCTTTCTATACAGGTCAAAGAAAAGGCCTTCTTATTAAAGAAGGGGGAAAAAAGCTTTTATTGAAATTCTTACACACTCCTCCACACCTCCCATGAGGGATTAACATCGCTATATAATTTGTGTAGTAAAGTGTAGTAAAAAAAAAAAAAGACACCTTTGTTCAAATTCCAGGGAGCCCTCCACTGAGCCAAGTAATGTCACATTTGCAATTGTGGTAGAAATGATGTAATACACCAGGATGGCCAGAGAAAACTTATCTGGCAGTTGGCAAGGCAGAGAAAGCAAGCTGTTGCAACACAGATCCATTTGCTTTCTTCTGCAGAGCTTATTTCTGTCGCGATTAAGGATTCAAAGACTAGTCAAGGCTTTTGAATTGAGAAGCGGGCTCCTTTCCAAACAGCTTTTTCCTTCTACTTTATTAATCAGATATTGCCTTGTTCTCCTGAAGCTCATTCAGCTGGTTCAATCTGCACCTCTGACTCACACAGACCCCCCCGGGTAATATCCAGTGGGACAAGTATCGTTCCCAGAGGTTCAAGGTCTAGCTTTGAAATGAGCAACAGAAACAGACATTATTTAAACAAGAGGTTTTTAGAAAAATTACATTTGCAGGAATTTATTCAATTTACAGTTTTATTTAAAACATTTCAGTCATAAATGATATCAGTCAGACCCAGTCAATTCCTTATTTCTGTGTTTGCCACACAGGTTCAGGTGGGTGAGAGCACTCTGTGTTCCATAACTACCTCTGCATGCATTTAGCCCGGTCTTAGTGCACACAGAGACTAACTCAGAGCTTAAAAGTCACACAATAAGACATTTTGTCAGCTTGAGTGATTAACAGGACTGTGCCACAGTGAGGAGACGACTTTTGCTAGGAGATCATATGTGAAAAGCAGGACAGGGCATCTTTTCAGAACCCCCCCTCCCCTCCCTTCTGCTCCCCCAGCAAAGCAGCTATCTCAAAAACACCCCTCAGGGGAGCTGCAATCAGGACCAGACTTTTAGGGACAGACAGATATTTTTGGCAAACCAAAACAGGCCTTCACAATAAAACCCCAAGCACTTATTGTTTTTTCCCCTTTTCACCCAAGACAAAAACAAAAGACTCAGAGGTAAAGTATCACAATAACACACCAAAGCTGCTGTGATTGACTCCATACTTAAGCTCACAGTGGCATGGTGGAACACACTCTCCTGCACACATGCACCAGAGAGGAAAACGGCCTGCCTTTCAACACTTTGGAAGACTTATTTTGAACATTATTAGTTCCACTTAAGCTTGTGGCCCCTGGGAGTGCTTTAATTAGGATTGTATGGGGCTCATTAGGATCAGTGTAAAGTCTGAAGGAGAGCAAAGTGCTTATGGGCTGGAAAGCTTACCTGTAACCCTGAATGATCCTGTTTTTCCCAGACATCTGGCATTAATGGCAGTGAAAGAGCAGCATCTGTGACTGTTACTCATGCCACTCTGACAGAGACCACAGCCTGCAGGCCTGAGGGCCGACCAGCTCCCCCGGCACACAGGCCTGAAAACGCAGCAGGATTAAATAAAACTGTTTCTAAAAAACATGAACTGAAGACGCAACGTGTTGAAAAAAGCAAAAGCACTGGCTGAATCCACTTCTGGAGAGCATGACCTGTGGTATTGGGGAGTTATGGGAGTTTGGCTGAGGGCTCATCTCTCGCCAGTGTAAGCCTTCTGCACACTGTGGCTCTCTTCAGGAGATTCCCCTGCAAACCCTTCACATGCCAACTCCAGGATCGTGGTGCACGGCACAGGGCTTCAGCAAGACTTACAACGTCAACTGCTGACATCATCAGCAACCAGCCACTGAAATCCTGTTTGTGTGCGTCGGCTTTCCGATGGCCTTGTGCATGAACTACCCACTCAGGAGGTGAGTCCAAAACCAACATGGAGAAACACAAACAAGCATTAGTATCAGTGTCACGCAGTGCCCGCCTCTGTGGGGCACCCATTCAGAGCGAGTGAGGGAGCCACAGGGTCCCGCCCACCCCACCCACTCACCATGACGGCCAGCACACTGCAGGTGGGCCAGAGGTCGCGGGCCGAGCCCGTGCTGATGCGCCAGCCGGCCACACTCGGGTGCTGTTACTGCGCAGCCTGGACTGTTTGTGCAGGTGTTTTTGTGAATGAGAGAAGGGCCTGTGGCCTGGCCCTCTCACAGCCCCCGCTGCAGCCGGGTTCAGGTATGCTTCCAGATAGAGGGGCGTGCCGCGCCCCACACACGCTACGAGCTCAAACCCGCACACCCGCGGCTGCTGCTACAGTGTGTGACGGAAAATATCGAGCGTTGGAGCGGTAAATGCCCACTCAAGTGAGAAACAGTGTTGTCTAAAATGTGCTGTAGACAAGACAAAGATTAATCTGAAATGGAACAAGACCAATCATAATTTGTTTGTATAAACACTGGGTTAATTTTTGTAATTTACGCATTTAACCCAAATTAGTGTCTCCACCTCTTCTTTGCTGCTGAACCCAAGAGGGAATACCCTCAGAAATAGGCACTGTGAGCAAATGCAGAATATTAGCTAAATGCTACGATCCACAAGAGAACTAATTGAAACAAAACTTCATAAGCTCTATTAATGCAGTTCAGACCTCTGGTGACTTTTTGATTGTTAATTGTGGTCAGGCATAATCAAAATAAACACATCTGTAATTTCACTAATATTTTTCCCAAAAAAAAAAAGAAAACATGACATCACTCAGGTTTCCACAAGACATATTGCGAAAACAGCAATTTCCTGTGTTTATTTTTCTTTTCCATTTTTTTCTTTTAATTCTGTAGAATTTGTCTCAGTATGGAACGGGCTGTACCAGGGAGAAAGAACAGCTTCTGCTGCCAGAAACCAGCCTGGCCAATCTGCTAGCTTCACATCTCAGCACATAGGAAATATATGACCCTTTCGGTCACGCAGCCCAGAGAAATCCAGAGGCAGGATTAATAAAAACAAGATCTGAAAGGCCTGCCATAAATCAGCTCTCTTCTGCTGCCTCTACTGTACGGAGCACAGCACTGCAGCCGGATCAGCTCTGCACCACAGGTAGGGCTTCATATACTAGAGCGCCTGTGGAGAGATCTCTCTGATAGAGTGATGAACAGGCCGAGGGCTTTGTACAAGCTAACAAGCACCTGGAGGCCATTTTTGAACTTGTTAAAGAATGTGAAAGGTAAAGCAAAGGGCTGAAAGACAATCTGCTTGCTCACTGGTAAATACTGTATCCATGGGTGTAGAGCAGAAAAGTTGTAGCGTGTTGAGCTGTGATGTCAGTGGGGGTGTGGTGTAGGGTGTGGAGAGGGCACAGTGGTCCTGAGTGGGAGTGGGTCTGCAGGCTTGTCAGAGGAGAGGTAGATTTGGCTGTCTGCTGTGGGTTAAGTGGCCTGTGTCCGGCTCGCCGTCTCTGCCTCACAGACCTGTGGCCAGAGATCATTAAGCAGCATTCCTCCAGTGAACATCTCTGCCCATAAAACACACCACAGTCACTGCAGGAAAACTCCATTTTAACCCCAACAGGAGGCTTTCATTATTCAAGGGAATCCAATGACAGATCTGTGTAAATGTACTTTTTAATTAAATCTTGTATATGGGGTTTCCACTATTCTGGTCTAGTGTAGAAAGGCAGCACTGACCTTTATTTTTACCCGGTTTGTACAACTGAATCACTCAGCTTCTGCAGTAAAACACATGTTCCCCTAGCAGACCTCTGCTAAAGCAAATGCATCATTATGCACTGTGTAACAAAGGAAGGCTGCAGCTTGAAACAGTGCTTCTGGCAGTGAGAAAGCCCATCGGCCTCAGAGAGTCTGTGTGAGCGCAGCAGGCTGGAGAGATGGCTCAGGCACTTGGCTGGGCTTCGCACTGTCCTGCAATGAGACGATGGAGGAGCTCTTTGAGATGCGCTTTAAGGACCCCCCCACCCCCGAGCTCTGAGAGGATCCAGAGGACTGAGGTTCAAGTGTGAGTTGACTCTCAATGGCGGAGGGGAGAGGGGAAGGGGGGGCTTTCACTGTGTTTATAACACAGAGCTGCATCGTGCTTTTGCATCCGATGACCAGTCTTCACCAGCAGACTGTACCATGCTTGAGTTTTATAAAATGCATTATTTCAGCATGAAAGGAAAGTGCTCTGCCTCTGCCACCTCCTCTGTATGAAGCAGAGTGAGAGCAGAATGTGCTGAGGCATCAGACATGGTATCAGTGGAAAAACGGCCACAGGCTCGCCATGCTAGCCTATAACTCAGGGTTATATTTTATGGCCATAACAGATATTTTTTCTCTCTTGGTAAGCAAGCAGTGGGAGCTGGAACATTGCGTGTCCCTTTGCTCTTGAGCTGGATTTCAGTGTCATTGCTGAAATATCTATAGCTTCTTAAGATGTCATAAAACAGGCCCTAGAAGTATTTTAAACATTAGTTATACATATGGGTAATGGGGGACCAGGCACAGGCCGCATAGAGAATGAACTCTTGGTAATGAGATTAACTACTGCCTCGGTACATACAAGACACTTATGTCCAGGGAGATGAATCACTGTGTGGCTGTTTTATTACCGAGTCTAAGATTTTTTTCTGAACTGGCAGCGTTTCAAGAAACAGTGGCACAATTTGTTCTTTTCATGCTCTGCATTCAACAGGCCAGCCTTTCACAAATCTTCCTCAAGACACACAACAACTCAGCAGTGCTGGATCAGACAGAAGCAATGTGTGCACAGATTTAATTACAGTGCTGATCAAACAACCCGCTTCGTCACTTTAATTACAAACATTTAAGCTGAAATAAGCACACTTTCTTTTGTACTTTTAAAAGTCTCAAGTGTGAAGCTGAGCAGAAGTGGATCTCTCATGTTGCTCTCATATAAAACACACATTTTTCCTCCTGTCCAGAGCACACAAACGTGAAGCTGTAGAGTATTTCCATGGGTCTCACAGCGCAGTGCAGTTTAGCGTTGCTGTAAAGGGCTCAGCTTATTTAGCAGTTGTGAGCTACATTTCATGTTTCAGAAACTACACACAGAGTGAGAGGTAACGGTGCAGCGGTTTTCCCGTGAATCCAAACTAAATTCTGAGTGAAGGGAAAAATAAGCACAAGCACAAGCCTGCCCTTTTAAATGATTTTTTTAATGTGTGGAAGCTTTGCAGTGTAAGACCCAGGACAGATGCATGGGAAAAGCCTCTGTAACTGTATGCAGTGTAAGACCCAGGACAGATGCATGGGAAAAGCCTCTGTAACTGTATGCAGTAAAGTTTTGTTTGAAGACAGAGGATGCGAAGCCCATTAGCACAGGGTTACAGCCCTGACTGCAGGTATCCCACTGAGGCTTTTACAGGCTTCCAAAAGCAGCGTGATGCCAACACAAATCCCCACAGGAGCGGGAGGAACTGCCCCAGGCTACGAGATGACAGCACTCTCTGCTGCCTCCGCACGCCCAAAAAACACCACGATCATTAAAACAGGCGTCTTCCTGTGCCTTTGTTCAAAGTGCATTCGGGAACATAACTTTTTACACCAGCATTCTGCAAAGTTACCTTTTATGGATCAAGCGCCTTCCTTGTGTTTGTTCTGAGTTTATTTTTTAATGACTTGGTGAAATAAACTTAAAGATGTCTTTTGTAAACACTGATTTATGCAACACCGTACACTGTGCAGTATTGCCGTATTAAACTGCTGTGCCTTGTTTCTCACACATTTTTGATAGAATTATACAATAAGAGGAAATAACAGGTTGTCAGAGCTGTGTAGGAAAAGGAAAGACAGAGAGAAATAAAGGCTAGAAAATCCAAAAGAGCTGAGAGCATTTCAGACGAGTACACTGCAGGAACTGGAAGCATGAACAACATCCCCTCAAACTTGAATGGCTTTTGTGGGAAAAATCCTCCATGTTATTGAATGTGAAAACGTGAGCATGTTTCCTGACCCGTTTCTTTGTGGAATGCAGATGCGGGGCTGTAACACAGGCAGTTCTGAGTGGGGAGCCGTTCTCACATGTGCCTGATGGCAGTGGCTTCTACACCCCCACAGGAGGCCACAGAGCGCCTCACAGAGCGAGCGCCTCACAGAGCACCTCACAGAGCGAGCGCCTCACAGAGCACCTCACAGAGCGAGCGCCTCACAGAGCGCCTCACAGAGCGAGCGCCTCACAGAGCGCCTCACAGAGCGAGCGCCTCACAGAGCACCTCACAGAGCGAGCGCCTCACAGAGCGCCTCACAGAGCGAGCGCCTCACAGAGCACCTCACAGAGCGAGCGCCTCACAGAGCACCTCACAGAGCGAGCACCTCACAGAGCACCTCACAGAGCGCCTCACAGAGCGAGCGCCTCACAGAGCGAGCGCCTCACAGAGCACCTCACAGAGCGAGCGCCTCACAGAGCGCCTCACAGAGCGCCTCACAGAGCGAGCGCCTCACAGAGCGAGCGCCTCACAGAGCGAGCGCCTCACAGAGCGCCTCACAGAGCGCCTCACAGAGCGAGCGCCTCACAGAGCGCCTCACAGAGCGAGCGCCTCACAGAGCGAGCGCCTCACAGAGCGAGCGCCTCACAGAGCGCCTCACAGAGCGAGCGCCTCACAGAGCACCTCACAGAGCGAGCGCCTCACAGAGCGAGCGCCTCACAGAGCGCCTCACAGAGCGCCTCACAGAGCGCCTCACAGAGCGAGCGCCTCACAGAGCACCTCACAGAGCGCCTCACAGAGCGAGCGCCTCACAGAGCGAGCGCCTCACAGAGCGAGCGCCTCACAGAGCGCCTCACAGAGCACCTCACAGAGCACCTCACAGAGCGAGCACCTCACAGAGCACCTCACAGAGCGCCTCACAGAGCGCCTCACAGAGCGAGCGCCTCACAGAGCACCTCACAGAGCACCTCACAGAGCGAGCACCTCACAGAGCGAGCGCCTCACAGAGCGAGCACCTCACAGAGCACCTCACAGAGCACCTCACAGAGCACCTCACAGAGCACCTCACAGAGCGAGCGCCTCACAGAGCACCTCACAGAGCACCTCACAGAGCACCTCACAGAGCGAGCACCTCACAGAGCACCTCACAGAGCGCCTCACAGAGCGCCTCACAGAGCGAGCGCCTCACAGAGCACCTCACAGAGCACCTCACAGAGCACCTCACAGAGCGAGCACCTCACAGAGCACCTCACAGAGCGCCTCACAGAGCGCCTCACAGAGCGAGCGCCTCACAGAGCACCTCACAGAGCACCTCACAGAGCGAGCACCTCACAGAGCGAGCGCCTCACAGAGCGAGCACCTCACAGAGCACCTCACAGAGCACCTCACAGAGCACCTCACAGAGCACCTCACAGAGCGAGCGCCTCACAGAGCGAGCACCTCACAGAGCACCTCACAGAGCACCTCACAGAGCACCTCACAGAGCACCTCACAGAGCGCCTCACAGAGCGCCTCACAGAGCACCTCACAGAGCGAGCGCCTCACAGAGCGAGCACCTCACAGAGCGAGCGCCTCACAGAGCGAGCGCCTCACAGAGCGAGCGCCTCACAGAGCGAGCACCTCACAGAGCGAGCGCCTCACAGAGCACCTCACAGAGCGAGCGCCTCACAGAGCGCCTCACAGAGCGAGCGCCTCACAGAGCGAGCGCCTCACAGAGCGAGCGCCTCACAGAGCACCTCACAGAGCGAGCGCCTCACAGAGCGCCTCACAGAGCGCCTCACAGAGTGCCTCACAGAGCGAGCGCCTCACAGAGCGCCTCACAGAGCGAGCGCCTCACAGAGCGCCTCACAGAGCGCCTCACAGAGCGCCTCACAGAGCGAGCACCTCACAGAGCGCCTCACAGAGCGCCTCACAGAGCGAGCGCCTCACAGAGCGAGCGCCTCACAGAGCGCCTCACAGAGCGCCTCACAGAGCACCTCACAGAGCACCTCACAGAGCACCTCACAGAGCGCCTCACAGAGCGCCTCACAGAGCGAGCGCCTCACAGAGCGAGCGCCTCACAGAGCACCTCACAGAGCACCTCACAGAGCGAGCACCTCACAGAGCACCTCACAGAGCACCTCACAGAGCGAGCACCTCACAGAGCGAGCACCTCACAGAGCGCCTCACAGAACGAGCGCCTCACAGAGCGCCTCACAGAGCGAGCGCCTCACAGAGCGCCTCACAGAGTGCCTCACAGAGCACCTCACAGAGCGCCTCACAGAGCGAGCGCCTCACAGAGCGCCTCACAGAGCGAGCGCCTCACAGAGCGCCTCACAGAGCGCCTCACAGAGCGAGCACCTCACAGAGCGCCTCACAGAGCGCCTCACAGAGCGAGCGCCTCACAGAGCGAGCGCCTCACAGAGCGCCTCACAGAGCACCTCACAGAGCACCTCACAGAGCACCTCACAGAGCGCCTCACAGAGCGCCTCACAGAGCGAGCGCCTCACAGAGCGAGCGCCTCACAGAGCACCTCACAGAGCACCTCACAGAGCGAGCACCTCACAGAGCACCTCACAGAGCACCTCACAGAGCGAGCACCTCACAGAGCGAGCACCTCACAGAGCACCTCACAGAGCACCTCACAGAGCGCCTCACAGAGCGCCTCACAGAGCGCCTCACAGAGCGCCTCACAGAGCGAGCGCCTCACAGAGCGAGCGCCTCACAGAGCGAGCACCTCACAGAGCGAGCGCCTCACAGAGCGAGCGCCTCACAGAGCGAGCGCCTCACAGAGCACCTCACAGAGCGAGCGCCTCACAGAGCGCCTCACAGAGCGCCTCACAGAGCGAGCGCCTCACAGAGCGAGCGCCTCACAGAGCGAGCGCCTCACAGAGCACCTCACAGAGCGAGCGCCTCACAGAGCGCCTCACAGAGCGAGCGCCTCACAGAGCACCTCACAGAGCGCCTCACAGAGCGCCTCACAGAGCGAGCGCCTCACAGAGCGAGCACCTCACAGAGCGCCTCACAGAGCGCCTCACAGAGCGAGCGCCTCACAGAGCACCTCACAGAGCGCCTCACAGAGCGCCTCACAGAGCGAGCGCCTCACAGAGCGAGCGCCTCACAGAGCGAGCGCCTCACAGAGCGAGCACCTCACAGAGCGCCTCACAGAGCGCCTCACAGAGCGAGCGCCTCACAGAGCGCCTCACAGAGCGCCTCACAGAGCACCTCACAGAGCGCCTCACAGAGCGCCTCACAGAGCGAGCGCCTCACAGAGCGAGCGCCTCACAGAGCGAGCGCCTCACAGAGCGAGCGCCTCACAGAGCGAGCGCCTCACAGAGCGAGCGCCTCACAGCACCGAGCCCCAGGCCTTTGCCTCCAGGCCTCTGGGCCAGCGAGGCGTGTGGCAGAGCCTCTGCATGGCTCCCCAGCCACAGTGGGCTGCTGCAGGCCCTCTGATCCCCACAGCCAGAGGGAGCCTGTCAGGCCTACCGGAGAGAGAGAGCGCCAACGAAAGATAACAAATGTGTGTGCGCCGTGAGAGAGTGAGAGCGCCAACGAAAGATAACAAATGTGTGTGCGCCGTGAGAGAGTGAGAGCGCCAACGAAAGATAACAAATGTGTGTGCGCCGTGATAAGGATCTGAGCGCCCCCACCCTCGGCTCACTGCCTGCCCAGAGACAACGCTCCCTGCTCCCATCTGACCTGACCACACAGTGCAAGCCCCCCCGAACAATGCCATGACTGCCTCTGCCCTGACGGGAGCTTCCATCACTCACGTCTTCATGAAACATTTCCCTGCCAGATGGGTGCTTGTGTGGGAGACGCACACACGTCTGAGCGGAACGCCTGGCCCTCACTGGCACAGCGGTGCAGCGGTCAGAGGTCACCTTCACCTTACACCAGCTGCAGCATGAAGCCCCACAGGCACAAAGCACACACTCCTTTTCCAGAGCATCAGGAAAGCACAGACCTGCAGATACGGGAACACACATGGGCGAAAATTACAGTAGTCTTGCCAATCCTCCTACATGGAGATTCAAAAGTCTTCTGCAAAATTAAATTACCACTTTTTTGTGAACTATCAGGAAGAAACCTAAAAGGTCATCAGATGCCAATGCCACAGATAAAACCATGCAGAAGCAATGGAATGGAATAATGTAATGTAAAACAGTCTCTGCATGCACAGATCTGTTACTATGACTGCAGCCGCTGAACTTTTTATTTTCTCTACCAGTTGGTGCCTGAGATTCCTAAAAACCATACAAGGCAATTTTGTGCAACATGCACACTAAGTGAAACAGTGGAATTGGAACTTTTTCCACAAGACAGTCATAAAGTAATTAGTTGAACAAATCACAAATTATTGCAAAAACAATTAGGTCAATCCTATGTACATTTCACCTCACACTGAAGCATCCTGAATGTTTTTATTTGCAGTTGTTATTAGGCTGTGCTCATACTGCTTCGAGAACAGGGAAAGTGGCAATGCGCTCAAGCTGAAGAAAATCAGTAAAACTGAATGCAGCCAACAAACACGCTAAATGCACCAATTTGCACTAATATGCACTAACGTGTGAGCTGCTCTGGATAAGAGCATCTGTGAAATGACGGAATGTGATGGAAATTGCTCAAAAGTACATTACTCAGCAAATCAACCAACCAGAAATATGAGACTTAGGAGAACAATCTGTTACCTTTGCAACAACTTTTCAACCCACAAATGCTATGTACACGTTAAACCCAATACTACACAGTCTAAACCCAAGAGCAGTGGAGAGCTGCAGTGAAGAGCGTTAATAGTGGAGTCTCTGTCCTCCTAACTCTGCGACACTCTGTGGCCTCCAAGTGTCTTAGAGCAGACAGCAAGCATGGTTTCCATAAACCTGACAGTTATTTAATCTCTTGTCTTTAATTCTCCAAGCTGTCACAGCTGAAACCTGCTACAGAATTATGTGTGTATGTGTGTGTATATATTTTTATATTAATTATATTATTTTCACAAGATATAGTTTACTCATGCTGTTAATATGCCTTCTGACAGAGCCTACTGAAATAAGTGAAGGGGGTGTGTTGGTGTACATATAGCTGCAGCACACCCGCTCAGGGCTCATTAATGTCCTGGGAGTGTATTTTTCCTCCTCTCCTTCTGCTCTTCATCGTACGGGTGTTAAAACCCTGTAGCTGCAACACAGTTTGTTCCCTCACACTCGGCTCCTGGAGTCTGTTTTTTCAGCATCATGTGCTTTCTATTTCAGAATCACCTCTGTATGATGTTTGAAAGACCTCAGTAATGGGGAAAGTCCTAATCCCCACTGGGGATGGTCTCATCAAACAGAGACATGGAAATTCCCCAGTCGCTGCCACTACAAATCCAAACCTACACACATCCAATAAACCCTACCAGCTCATAAGCACATCAACACCACGCTTCCCCTGGATATAATGACATTCACTGAAAGCTCTTCCTGTTAATAATGGGTCACACGCACCAGAAAAAGTTCAGATAATGTCAGTCTTAATGGTCAGATTAATCAGATGCTTATAAATGTAATGATGAGCTCATCTGAATGGCCTGCAGAGCTGGCTCAGTGTAATTCCACTGCAGAAAGGAGTCAATCAGTGCTATTGTCAGCAGGGACCTCATACAGTGGGCTGGAGTTCCCACACATTCTCCATTCGAAAATAAAGAGTCCAGTCTGTGTAGCATGCTAATGGCCACCGTTTCATGCCAAAGTTATTTCATTACTCAAAATATTGAAATCATACATCATTTGTCTGTAAAGAGGCTGGTGCATCACCATGGCATGAACACAACTGAGCATGCTCCACAATACAAAGCATCTTTTACATGAACACTGAGAATACACCACCACACTCACACCTACTGGCAAAAGCACAGTATGTGTAAATGTTAAATATGTTAAGGCTTTTCCACCTGCTACAATGTTACTTTGAGAGAAGCTTAACTCCAAATTGAATTTGTCTTCTTGTAATGTTTTTCTCGTACAAAGACAGAGTTTAGCTGTTAAAGCTCAGTTCCACAGCTTGCTGCCATCCTGAAGGCAGAAGAGCAGGCCTTCTGAAGAACAGTGCCACCTACTGTCCATCACGGCTCATATCCTCTCTGAGATCTGCAACTCCATCATGAGCCTGTTCCCAGGTCAGCACAGAGAGAAGGGCAGCCCTGTGACTGCAGCGTGGGCCTGTTCCCAGGTCAGCACAGAGAGAAGGGCAGCCCTGCGACTGCAGCGTGGGCCTGTTCCCAGGTCAGCACAGAGAGAAGGGCAGCCTTGCGACTGCAGCGGGAGCCTGTTCCCAGGTCAGCACAGAGAGAAGGGCAGCCCTGCGACTGCAGCGTGGGCCTGTTCCCAGGTCAGCACAGAGAGAAGGGCAGCCCTGCGACTGCAGCGTGGGCCTGTTCCCAGGTCAGCACAGAGAGAAGGGCAGCCCTGCGACTGCAGCGGGAGTCTGTTCCTAGGTCAGCACAGAGAGAAGGGCAGCCCTGCGACTGCAGCGGGAGTCTGTTCCCAGGTCAGCACAGAGAAAAGGGTAGACCTCCAGAAGCCATCCTGCTGAAACAGCCCATCACTGACAGCAGCACGCTTTCACTGCGTAGCATAAAGCAGCCTGAGGTTCATGTTCACACGGAAAGGCTTTCTGACAGTGATGCTGACAGCACAGAGGCTATGCCTCGAACCCCAGCCACATCCCAACGTTTCCATATTCAGCAGGTACTGCACAGCCTGTTCACACCCAGCACACAGAGGCTATGCCTCGAACCCCAGCCACATCCCAGCGTTTCCATATTCAGCAGGTACTGCACAGTCTGTTCACACCCAGCACACAGAGGCTATGCCTCGAACCCCAGCCACATCCCAGCGTTTCCATATTCAGCAGGTACTGCACAGTCTGTTCACACCCAGCACACAGAGGCTATGCCTCGAACCCCAGCCACATCCCAGCGTTTCCATATTCAGCAGGTACTGCACAGCCTGTTCACACCCAGCACACAGAGGCTATGCCTCGAACCCCAGCCACATCCCAGCGTTTCCATATTCAGCAGGTACTGCACAGCCTGTTCACACCCAGCACACAGTCATTTCAAATCATTACCAACTTTTTTCTGGCAAATATTTCGGTAATATTATACCTGCAACAAGGTATAATAAAGCATCAACCGATAGAAACCTTGATGCATTCGAGTGCTGTGTGGAGAGCTCACTGGACCTCTGCCCCCAGTGAGCTTGTTAACAGACTGTAAGAGAGAAGCATTTGTCTTCCTTTACAAAAGCGGCACTTTGCAGAAAGAATGATACAGGGATTCTGGGAGGCAGAGGTGACTGAATCGGTTTAGGAAAGCAGAATGAAAGCACTGTGGTGCAACTGCATTACAGGGGCAAGCATCTGGGACGGATAGGGACTTCAACACTGTGTGCCGGGGTGGTACTGTGTGCGGGGTTGGTACTGTGTGGGGGAGGTGGTACTGTGTGTGCGGGAGGTGGTACTGTGTGCGGGGTTGGTACTGTGTGCGGGGGTGGTACTGTGTGGGGGAGGTGGTACTGTGTGTGCGGGGGGTTGGTACTGTGTGGGGGAGGTTGGTACTGTGTGGGGGAGGTAGTACTGTGTGTGCGGGGGGTTGGTACTGTGTGGGGGAGGTTGGCACTGTGTGGGGGAGGTGGTACTGTGTGTGCGGGGGTGGTACTGTGTGGGGGAGGTGGTACTGTGTGTGCGGGGGTGGTACTGTGTGGGGGAGGTGGTACTGTGTGGGGGAGGTGGTACTGTGTGGGAGGGGTGGTACTGTGTGCGGGGTTGGTACTGTGTGGGGGAGGTGGTACTGTGTGTGCGGGGTTGGTACTGTGTGGGGGAGGTGGTACTGTGTGTGCGGGGGGTTGGTACTGTGTGGGGGAGGTGGTACTGTGTGGGAGGGGTGGTACTGTGTGCGGGGTTGGTACTGTGTGGGGGAGGTGGTACTGTGTGTGCGGGGGTGGTACTGTGTGGGGGAGGTGGTACTGTGTGTGCGGGGGTGGTACTGTGTGGGGGAGGTGGTACTGTGTGTGCGGGGGTGGTACTGTGTGGGGGAGGTGGTACTGTGTGTGCGGGAGGTGGTACTGTGTGTGCGGGGGGTTGGTACTGTGTGCGGGGTTGGTACTGTGTGGGGGAGGTAGTACTGTGTGTGTGGGGGGTTGGTACTGTGTGGGGGAGGTTGGTACTGTGTGGGGGAGGTGGTACTGTGTGTGCGGGGGTGGTACTGTGTGGGGGAGGTGGTACTGTGTGGGGGAGGTGGTACTGTGTGGGGGAGGTGGTACTGTGTGGGAGGGGTGGTACTGTGTGCGGGGTTGGTACTGTGTGGGGGAGGTGGTACTGTGTGTGCGGGGGGTTGGTACTGTGTGGGGGAGGTTGGTACTGTGTGGGGGAGGTTGGTACTGTGTGGGGGAGGTGGTACTGTGTGGGGGAGGGGTTGGTACTGTGTGAGGGAGGTTGGTACTGTGTGGGGGAGGTGGTACTGTGTGTGCGGGGGGTTGGTACCGTGTGGGGGAGGTGGTACTGTGTGCGGGGGTGGGAGGGGGCAGAGCACCCGCTCACTGTCCCACACTGCAGCTCCTGTCTCTGCACTCCGCTCCACTGTTAAACTGTCATCAATGTACGGGATACAGAGCAAGAGCAAAGCCATCATGGAGCACAGCAGCCGACCACAGGCTAACTGCTGCAGATTCTGAGCTGCTGTCAAATATTAAACTAAAGACTTACAAACTTTGTATTGGCATAAATCAGGTACTGTAAAAGGGGTTTGCTAACACTTTAAACCCACAAGTGTTTGAAGAACAGAGCTGTCTGCATTACACAAACTCCTTTCAACTGCTACACTGCCAAAAGCCTGCTGCACCTTCAGCCCACATGCCTATACTGCAGCCCACATGCCTATACTGCACCTTCAGCCCACATGCCTATACTGCACCTTCAGCCCACATGCCTATACTGCAGCCCACATGCCTATACTGCACCTTCAGCCCACATGCCTATACTGCACCTTCAGCCCACATGCCTATACTGCAGCCCACATGCCTATACTGCAGCCCACATGCCTATATTGCACCTTCAGCCCAAGCTGAACAGCCACACCTTCAAATTTAATTAGCAAATGTACCCAGGGGCAGAGGGTCCATTTGTCTTCTTTAAATATATTTGTCAAACTGTTACACAGTATGTCATTATACTGATTATTAATACCACAATCAATGTTTAAGCATATTTAACTATAGAAGTATTTATATTGTATAAAAGTGGTATGAATACATGACATAATTCAAATATTTATCAAGCCTTTAAAGATTTTTACACCATTTTCAGGAACTCCAACTTATAACATTGCAGGTATAGATTCAAATCCTGATAGTCAGGTCTTCAGGTTTCCACATTTTGTCATAAAACAGAGCACTGCCTGCATTTGTGTTCATTTAGAGAGTACCATGTTCATTCAGCATTTTTCAGGTGGATGTTTCCTCAGCAACATGGAAGTGAAGGTGTTTTTATAACAGCAGTTCTGGAGGGTGAGTGGGATTAGAGGTGAACACCTCCTGCCTGCCAGCTGCTGGAAGCATTACAACAGCACATACATCATTCCTAAACATGATTTATAAACAGGACAAATAAATGTTACTGTCAATGAGTGTGTAGCACAAATACTCTCTCATTCCTGTATTACTTTATTCAAATAACACTTGCCTTTCACTCAAAGGGCTAGGCCAAACCTTTATAATACACATTCTATAAATGCTAGGCTTTGTACTTGTTAGACTGTAATTCATGGTTTGTGAGTTTAATGCTGTTGAGCTGCTAACATGAAAGTGCTGGTTTGTGTCACTCGGGAACTTCTTCTTGTGGCTTTGACAGCTGCCAGGCCAGACACCGGTGCAGTAAAAGTGTCCCATCACACAGGCAGCACCACATCACCCATCTGCACACTGAAAGCACACCCTGCCTGCTGGGACCAGCACACCATGCTGCCTGTGAGTGTGCACTCCTTCAGCTGCAGAGGGGAGAGCCCGATCACATTCCCTGACAGACACCACTCTTCCATTCCCTCCTGATTTCTGCAGTTACAGACAGGAGTGATGGCGAGGATCTGAAGGGTTTGTGGTGAGTTGTACATGTGGTCACATTGCATAACAGGAGCATGTGCCACAGGGATTCACAGTGCACACGCTCAGGTGAGTGAAAATGATGAAGGGGAGAGATATTACCCAGGGTCCATTACTCACATCACTCTGCACTGCATAGACTAATAACTGTAATCTCTCAACCATCTGTCTCAATTCCCACGAAAGAGTCCACAGCACAAACACCAGCTGATACAGAGCGTGCAGCTACTGTCCAACGACCTTGGTATACTGGGAAGAGTGATCAAATCTAACACAGAAAACACATCTGCATTATGAATCGGATGATCGGTGAAAAGGCGTGCTTAGATCAACAGTTTTAAATAAACCCCAGGGAAGGTGTTTTGCTGGACATCTATGGAGATGAAGGAGAATCCCAGCGACAAGACAGAGAGAGAGATTGGAGGAGGGAAAAAGAGAGTGAGACAGAGAGATGGAGACGGAGAGAGACAGAGAGAGACAGACAGAGAGAAAGAGACACAGACAGAGAGGAGAATGAGGGAGGGAGCACTAGCAGGGCTGTAACTTACTGCGATGAGTCAGTCACCACGGGCAGAGGAATATCCTCGCTGACAAAGTCCATGTCGTCCACAAAGCTGCTAGTCCGTGAAATGTCTGCGGAGGGACTTTCCAGCTTTTTCTTAACTGTGCAAAATAAGAAAAAGTAAGATATTTTCAAGTAAAAGGTGTACTAGAGGCACATCTGAGAACAGCTGTATGGCTGTTTGAGCAATTTCAGGTGCTTAACGCGATTGCAACGCAATAATCTATGGTGTCTGTGACAGTAGGGCCACACTAATGCAACAGCTGAGAGCCTGAGAGCCTCATTTAAAAGCTCAAAAAATAACAGCAATATTCACCATCCTGCAGTGTGTGTGTAGACAATGAATAATAAATATCCTCTTACACACTGCCTCTCATGTGAAGAGCGTAAAGGAAATCAGGATTGATCAGAAGGGAGAGAGAGAGGTGCAGGTGTACCTGGAGAGGCAGGACAGCTCAGAGTGAAGGAGGACCAGGAGTGTAGCTGGCCTGGCAAGCAGATCCACACAGCAGAGGCAGAGAGAGAGACAGAGACAGAGACAAAGGCAGAGGGAGAGACAGAGAGAGAAAGAGACAGAGACAGAGAGAGAGACAGAGACAGAGACAGAGAGAGAATATACTGAAACAGAGAATACACTGTAGCAGACTACCTGTCCACAGTGTCTAATACAAAACAAAGGAAAACCTTGACCAGGTACAGACTAAGCAACCATAACCTGGCTATTGAAAGAGGCAGACACAGGCAGACCTGGCTGCCCACAGAAGAGAGACTATGTACCCATTGCAGCCAGGGCATGATAGAAACAGAGCTCCACTTCTTGAGTGAATGCTGCAAATTCAAAGATATCCGGAAGAAATTCTTTCCTGAATTCAAAACAATCTACCCAGACTTTGAAAAGTTTGAGGACAGTAAGATCCTAAGAATTTTACTAGGCGAGGAACAAGATAGTGCCAGAGTCGCAGCTAGGTATGTGGATGCCTGCCACAGAGAAAGAGAGTCACTCCATCGGTAAAACACCTCAAGAAATAAATATACACACACACACACACACACACACACACACACACACACAAACACACACACACACACACACTCACACTACACACACACTCACACTACACACACACTCACACTCACACTCACACTCACACTCACACACACACACACACCACACACACACACACACACACACTTCTGTATTTGTTGTTTGTTTGTTTTAATGTATGTATAAATGCTTTGGCAATACAAATGGAGTTTTTGTCATGCCAATAAAGCTCATTTGAATTTGAATTTGAATTTGAATTTGACAGAGACAGAGACAGAGGCAGAGACAGAGACAGAGACAGAGAGAGAGAGAGAGAGAGAGAGAGACAGAGAGAGAGACAGAGGCAGAGGCAGAGGCAGAGACAGAGGGAGAGACAGAGACAGAGACAGAGACAGAGAGAGAGAGAGAGACAGAGACAGAGACAGAGACAGAGACAGAGACAGAGAGAGAGAGAGAGAGAGAGAGACAGAGAGAGAGACAGAGACAGAGACAGAGGCAGAGGCAGAGACAGAGGGAGAGAGAGAGAGACAGAGACAGAGACAGAGACAGAGAGAGAGAGAGAGACAGAGACAGAGACAGAGGCAGAGGCAGAGACAGAGAGGCAGAGGCAGAGGGAGAGAGAGAGAACGAACACCCAGTCAGAAAGGAAGACAGACAGACCACTGTCAATGGAGCAGTATGTGCTCAACACAAAACTTGCAACAAGAAAGAACCAAAATCAAAATATCTTAATATAATGTACGATTCCCCTTTAAAACACTGTATATTTTGGAGCTCAACAAGATTGTCATTTTGTACAATTTATAAATCAATAAATTCCAGCAGATATGAGTTTCCATACAATCAGAGTGAAGGTTGCATTTGATGTGGTTTTTGCAAAACTTTATTATCTAATAACTTTATTCGTCTGACAAAGGGATGGTGTCTGGCCAGGGGCGGAGGTTGTTGACCCCCCCGGTTTATGACATCATAAACAGAGAAAAGACAGAGGGGAGAGGGGGCAGAGGAGGGATGCTGTGAACAGCTGATACAGAAAGAATGTGGTAAATAAGACTTTTAAATTTTGTGGACAGGAACTGTTTGTCAAGGTTTGATTAATTGTGTAGGGATTATCTGAAAATTCTCCTCCCAAATATTTATTTGAAACTTCAATAGTTTTTATCATGCCCTGAACTAGTACCCAAAACCTAGTCCCATAAAAGTCCTTCTACGTTTCAGCTTTTGCAGGTAGGTACTGTATATCACCTTAGTGAGAACAAGAAAGGCAGTGAGGAAGTGGGAGAGGAACAAGAAGGTACTGATCAATCTGACTAAAATCAAACATTTCATTTTCACAGTTCTACCTTCAAGCGTTTAGACTGCAGGTTATACTCTACATTGATTATCATGAGATATACACTAAATGGACAAAAGTATTCGGACACCTGACCATTACATTGTAATGACATTGTATTCAAATACATATACTTTAATATGGAGTTGGTCCCCCTTTTGCAACTATAACAGCTCCCACTCTTCTTGGAAGGCTTTACACAAGATTTTGGAGTGTTTCTGTGGGAATTTGTGCCCATTCATTCTGTAGAGCATTTATGAGGTCAGGTACTGATGTTCCAGTTCATCCCAAAGGTGCTCGATGGGGGTGAGGTCAGGGCTCTGTGCGGGCCGGTCAAGTTCTTCCACACCGAACTCATCAAACCATGTCTTTATAGTCCTTGGTTTGTGCTCTGGGGCACAGTCATGTTGGAATAGAAAAGGGCCTTCCCCAAACTGTTGTCACAAAGTTAGAAGCATAGCATTGCCCAAAATGTCTTGGTATGTTGAAGCATTGAGATTGCCCTTCACTGGAGATAAGAGGTCTAGCCCAAACCCTGAAAAACAGGTGTGGGCAAATACGTTTGTCCATATAGTGTAATATTACTAAATATATACATTACTAGCACAGCAGACAGAACAGTACACAGGCAGGTCTATGGAACTGGGCTCTGTTCCCTGGAGGCAAAAGGAGGCCAAAGCAGCATCAGTGATGACTGCTTGCTGAGACTGAGCAGTGTTAGCGTGGCTGAGAGGGGAGAACAGGCCTGCAGCTCTCCGCACACCCGCTGCCTCAGTACCGCCTGCCCGGCCCGCTTCACCCGCTGCCTCATTACCGCCTGCCCGGCCCGCTTCACCCGCTGCCTCATTACCGCCTGCCCGGCCCGCTTCACCCGCTGCCTCATTACCGCCTGCCCGGCCCGCTTCACCCGCTGCCTCAGTACCGCCTGCCCGGCCCGCTTCACCCGCTGCCTCATTACCGCCTGCCCGGCCCGCTTCACCCGCTGCCTCATTACCGCCTGCCCGGCCCGCTTCACCCGCTGCCTCATTAGCGCCTGCCCGGCCCGCTTCACCCGCTGCCTCAGTACCGCCTGCCCGGCCCGCTTCACCCGCTGCCTCATTACCGCCTGCCCGGCCCGCTTCACCCGCTGCCTCAGTACCGCCTGCCCGGCCCGCTTCACCCGCTGCCTCATTACCGCCTGCCCGGCCCGCTTCACCCGCTGCCTCATTACCGTCTGCCCGGCCCGCTTCACCCGCTGCCTCATTACCGCCTGCCCGGCCCGCTTCACCCGCTGCCTCAGTACCGCCTGCCCGGCCCGCTTCACCCGCTGCCTCATTACCGACTGTGCCTGTGCTTTGTTTTCAGCCCCTGGGGAATGAAAGGGCAACAATCCCAAAAACCCAACGAGAATTCAATGAGAAACTGTCACAGCCTGAGAGCGCCAGACAGACAGGTGGAGTGATAAGCTGGACGTGGATGAACTGAAAAAAATGCTGAGTTTATTTCCAACTAGGGAAGCTCCACAACAGCTGCAGATATAAGCCCACACCAACCCCAGCCTTGCCCAAGCCCACGCCTGGGTGCTCAGCCCTGCACTGACAGAGCCATCACTGCTGTGTCATTAAAATGCTGACTGGGCCTCTTAGAGCAGGAGGCTGGAGACTGACACTCACAGCAGGGGCGGCAGGATGAAGAGACCAGTCTGCCGTGCCATATCACCTCCCCCAGGAAAAGTAACGCTGCTGCCGGCCATACAAGTGCGGTCCCAGGCTGCCATTAATATACAACCAAAAATAACACACTTCCATCTAAATGCTGGAAAAATAGGTGGAAATGCTGGAGGTAAAAATGAATAATTTTACAGTAAAACAGGTTTTAACAAAAGATAATTAAACATTTTAACCAAAAGTCCCTAGAGTTGGTTGTGGAGAGAAGGATGTTGCACAAGGTGCTCAGCATAATGGACAACACTACACACCCCCTACACAACCTACTGGCCGGACAACAGAGTGGCTTCGGTCGGAGGCTCCTTCAGCTCCACTGCAATAAGGACCGTTACAGGAGGTCATTCCTGCCCACCGCAGTAGCCATCTACAACAACTCCCCTCTGTGCCGGGAGAGCAGACTCCTCCACTCAGTGGCAATTTGCACAATGCACATTTTACTTTTAATTTTCACATTCTATTTTTTATTCTATTTATTTGTATTTAGCTTAGTAGTTTTTTGTGTATATATATATATATATATATATATATATATATATGTGTGTGTGTTTCTGTAAGTTATGTGTGTCTTTTGTCATTTTGTGATTGCTACTGTTCCCCTTGGGGATAAATAATAATAATAGTACACTATCTATCTACCTATCTATCTATCAAAAGAAAAAGTAAATTTTTCAAAAACAAAAAAATCCCAAACAACCAGAGGAGCATGTCCACATGTGCACACTGCATGTGGCGTCTGGTGAACATTCTGTTCCTCCTGTATTTGCAGTACACGGCGTCTTCATGTGCCAGCCAGGTCCACTCCTTCCCCCATTCCTGCTGCCAAAAGCCCCTTTTTCTCTTTTTCCTCACCCTCACATTTCTCTGCGGGTTTACATTTTATTTTTTCTTTGAAGCAGGAGCTCTCAGAGCAACCACAGCTCAACACAGCCATTTGCTATTTGCACACTGAAGCTGAATCTCTGATGGGACAATATGAGAACATTTGCATTATTATTTCACAGGGGAACAGTATGCTGAACAGATGATTTTTGTGGGTCCCAGCTGTGTTCAAAACAGTCAAATTTGCAGTGCACTGTTGCAGAGTTCAACAACTCTGGATGAAAATGCCTGACAATGACTGAATTTACAAATGCAGATTGTTTTGAATTTAACTCCAGCTGCAACAGTGCAACATAATTTTCTTGGATTATGATTTTAATCATTATTATTAGCTTGCAGTCAGCCTGTAAATGTCAGTCATCAGTTGACTACACTTGTTGTTCTGGTATTGAAGAGTGTTGATAAGCCACAGATTAAAATTGAAATTACCTGTGATGGCAAAGTTGACAAGCCAGGGAAGTCTATATCTTAAATAATATTTCAAATGTGCTTCAAACAATAATAAAAATACACCTGCAGGATATTATTTCTGTCAAATCCTTTTTTCCAAGACAAACACAAAATACGTTAGCTGAATGAGGCTGAATAGATGACAAAGTTGACAGCCAGCATGATTCAGCAGGATGGTCCTGGGTGCTCAGACCCCATAGACAGTGTAGCTGCAGTGCAGACTGGCCTGAGCAGGGCTGTTGTGAGGGAACTCACCTGTTTGCCTGAACATCCGCGTCAGTCCTGGAAATAAGAGAGAGAAAGGACAGGTGTTCACAATGAGTTCACCTTCAACGTGTCACCGAATTCTCTTCCTCCCAAAACCTGCAGCTTAGTATACCATGGCACTGAAACAAACGCTTCTTCAAAGAAGCACCAATGCACACATTCACACCTCACATGTAAATACCAGAAAATTACGCACTGCAGACCTGGGTGCACTTCAGTCAGTGCTATTAGCTTGGGTTTGTGGTTGTGTGAAGTTCATTTAATGGGTCAGGTACATTTACACCCACACCAACACAGGCCTAAATTAATGATCCTCTATACAGAAAATGGATGCAGCTTGATATATTGCTTATTCTTGTTTGGGTGTATCGCATCTCTAACAGAGAGACTCAGAGGAAAGTTTGTAAAGTGAAAGAAGTTTATAAAGTGGAACTGCATGGCCTCTGTCCCACGCTCCACACTAATGAGAGACAGTTATCATTACACATTGTGGAGCAGCATTGTGATACTCCTATTTATCAATTCTACTCTTGCACATGAATAACACTAGAACCACTATCAATTCCCTAAAATGAATAAAAACCTAAAGGCAAGAAGCTCAATAATAATATCCAGTGAGAGCAGCATAGGCATGTAAATGAAGTTTGTTTTTCTGATAAGCGCAGTGTAAGCGCCGGCTCTTACGTAACGCATCCCGCTGGGATATGAAGCTGCAGAGAGTTATGCAGCGCTCCCCAGCGCTGGGCCGGTGGGGGCAGCAGACCCAGCCTCTCCTGCCCCCAGGAGACCGCACAGCCTCACAGACCATATTTAACAGTTATGAGTTAACAGTCTACAGAGAGGGTCTGTCCTCTATGGCAGCATATTTCCTGCAGGTCAGTAAAGGTCGGGATGTGTCAGTCAGTCTGAGCAGCAGGGGGCAGGGACACTCGAGCTGGCGAGCAGTTAATGTAATTTTTTCACTGCGACATGGTTTTTCCATTACCCTATGTGTTTCCAGCCTGCCTGAAAGAAGCTTCCTCTCCTACACAGCACGCACGCTGCAAACCAACTTTCTTTGGACACATCAAACCGAAACTTCATCAGTTTCATCTTCTTTCAAGTTATTCAGAATGAAATGTAAACTAGAAATACAATGGAAACCACCTGGGCTCCAAGCCATATCTAAGGAAAAACATGGCCTTCTGATTTAGCTCAAGACAGACCTTTTCAATTATACTCTTCCTAACTGTGTTAACCTAATAAACAGGTAACTTTGCAAAGCCCAATGTGGGGATGTCTTTTTTCCAGGATGAGATGGGTCCTGCAGTAATGATCTGTCTGCATGACTTCCATCTGTCCAGCCAAATCCCTGTGGAGTGGGCCTGGTGCAGAGCTGTTTGAGGGCCCAGTTTTCTGAAAGATGACAGCCCTCATAAACAAACAGCAACAGGGCCTCCTCCACCGGCTCCCCCCAGGGGGGAGACATTTCGTAAAACCACGGTGCTAAAAATCAAATTCCCCCTTGTCATGACACATGTGAAACTGTGACATGCTTCACTAATGCCCCGCTCCTTGCTCTCCCAGGGAGCCAGCTGACACCAGACCAGGAAGTGTGATCAGAAAACGTGGGAAAACAACCCCTACAGCAAACTGCCCTCCTTTCTCTCCTTAGGGGATCTCTACAAATGACTCTTTTTTAAAACTCTGATTCTCGCCCATGTTCCATAAGGGACCTGCAGGGCAGAGAAACAGGAGGCAGAGTGTGAGCATGCTGGAGACATGTCCTTCAGGCCGCAAGGGACAGACAGGGCTCAGCCCATGAACAGCCCCTCACCCACACTGCAGTGGGAGGACAGGAAGGGGTTAAGGTGATAGATGGCATTCCTCCAGCCTGTATTTCGCGCTGTTGTTCTTGATTCTTTTGCCACGAGCACAGAATCCCTTCCTGCCAAATTCTTCCCCTTTTCCCTCTCTCTGCCCCAAACCTGTCAAATTCCATAAGTACAAACATATTGCATATATTTTTTATAGTGGAGATGGATTTTCAGTGTGTAGAGCATTTCTCTGTATGACATCACCCTTGGGTCTTTAAATGCATTATAGCAGCAAATCCAGTTTTGAATGAAAAACCGTTTCATTGCTGCCATAATTCACTTTGGAAAATGCTCCTCATATGACATCTTTCTTCAGTTCAGCCAGTTAAAACTCCATTAGCGCAACACTTTTGCAGTGCAGATGACCATTTCCTCCATTTGAGCCTGGAAATGGAGCATTAAGTAGAGTATTGCCGTGTTCAGATTAAAAAACTACAGCAGGAAAACAGGCTGTTTCTGATGCTCAACGAGTTACACTGGAGTGATGCAGAGCAATGAGGAGAAAGCTTCTCTGCTGCTCCAAAAACCAGCACTGAGACCATATCTGATACAATCATTTTATTTACACCTTAAATAAAACCTTCAGAACAAACACCATTATTTGATGCATTTGGGTTGTGTTTGACTGAACTGAAATGTTTCAGCACAAAATGAATTGCGAAACAACCACTTACAGAACACACTGCCCAACATGGCCAGTGCACATTTTGCCACTGGTGGTTTGACTGTTCAGAATAGTATTAATTCTTCCCATTGTGAGCTACTTTAAATATCTCCTGTGCTTCAGTTGTGTCTGTAATGAGCTTCCTGGCACCAGAAGTGTTTTTCACCACTCCCATATAAGTGAATGTTTTCATTTTAGTTTAAATATCTTCCCATCACAATAATAAGCACCTGACAGCCGTTTCGTCTAATTCCAAATAACCAAATCAACTTAACAAATGAAAGTGGAACTCAACCTCAAGCTACGTCAGCCATGTCATTCTCTTCCTGTCAGAGACACGCTCCTCAGGGTTTGGCCAGAGCAGGAAAGCAGCTGGCATGAGCTGCAGAGTAATAAAATGACTTGCAGAGCCAAGTTTGACAAGTCCTACAAGCCTTCCAAAATGATTTAGAAAACCACTCTTTAACACGTCCACATTTGTTATGACTAATCCTAAAAGATGGACTTGCACTTTACCAAAGGGGTTTAACCACTTGCATTAGAGAAATATAACTTTTAAGGCAAACATTTCAGGGAATTTGGGGGCAATCTGCCTTACATACATGATCCTCTCCTGCTCTGTCTCCTTCTCTCCCTCTCTGGAGATCAGGAGTCAGAGTTACAACATGGTTTGCACTTTCACTGCTGTGCATAACAAATTCTCTGAAGTGGAGTCTCTTTACCTGGATATGAGGAGCTTATGACAAAGGTTAAATATTCACATCTTAAATACAATATCAAGCCTTTGACAGCTTCTAACATTCAACAAAATCTGTATGTCCCTGTAATATCTCCACTGTAACAGATGTGTAGGATGTTGCTCATTTGTGAACTGTACTTTAGCTGGGCCCTGGCCTGCTTGGTGAAAGTAAGCAGACTCGGTGACAGCAGTGACTGCTACAATACCTGCTGGCTCCTCCAGGAAGAAGGAGCCCTCCTTCTTCTCCTCTCTGTCCTCGATGTGGTCGTACGTGATTTGGGGAATGGACAAGGCTTTATCATCGAGGATCACAGTGCCCACCGATCCATTGTCGCGAGAGGGCTTGGCTTTCCTTTTGGGCCGTTTGCTCTGGGGATACAGAGACCGGAATCTTCTCTTACACACCTACCCCAGCTGCACCTGGGCACAGTGACACAGGGCCGGCGCGGTGCGAGTGTCACAGGTGCACCTGGGCACAGTGACACAGGGCCGGCGCGGTGCGAGCGTCACAGCTGCACCTGGGCACAGTGACACAGGGCCGGCGCGGCGCGAGCGTCACAGCTGCACCTGGGCACAGTGACACAGGGCCGGCGCGAGCGTCACAGCTGCACCTGGGCACAGTGACACAGGGCCGGCGCGGCGCGAGCGTCACAGCTGCACCTGGGCACAGTGACACAGGGCCGGCGCGAGCGTCACAGCTGCACCTGGGCACAGTGACACAGGGCCGGCGCGGTGCGAGCGTCACAGGTGCACCTGGGCACAGTGACACAGGGCCGGCGCGGTGCGAGCGTCACAGGTGCACCTGGGCACAGTGACACAGGGCCGGCGCGGCGCGAGCGTCACAGCTGCACCTGGGCACAGTGACACAGGGCCGGCGCGAGTGTCACAGCTGCACCTGGGCACAGTGACACAGGGCCGGTGCGGCGCGAGCGTCACAGGTGCACGCACAGTCACGCTTTCTGCTGCTGTTCTGAGGTGAGAACATCACTCAACCACTGCAAACAGCACAAGAGCTTATCTGATGTGCACACTAATAATGGCATAACGGTGAGACTTAAGATGTAGACTTGGAGAAAGATGATGAAAAAAGGTTTTCAGACTGAAGACAATTCAAACTGATGATAAACAAACTCCCACAGAGCAGATTGTTTGGTGTTCACATCATGATTACTCAACTTTAAATGGCAATTTTCAAGCAAATCAGAGAATAAACATTGTCACTCACAAATGGAAAAATGGAAAAAATTAAAGATAGCACAGTCAATATTTGTTTAAGGATATTTGAGCAATATTACCCATGCATTAAGGGCATGGTACTAAAGAGCTCTTAAACTAGGCTCTGCAAAGACTCGTCACTCTGTACTGTATCTTTACTGTAGTTCAAACACTTTGAGCGCCTGTAACTAGGCATGTGCCACCTTATCTTTAGATTACTGTATCTTTTTTCCAAGCCATATAAATTGTATTTATTTGTAACATTGCCAGTTTTATACATTGAGACATGTTGAGTAAATGGCTGGCCTTTTTCCCCCAGATGTCATGATGCTGTTGACTCCTGTCAGTGAAATGCGGCCTGGCTCTGACTGCAGGCTATAGTTCTGCCTGTAAGCCGTGGCCCTCTCTGACTGACTCACAAAGAGGAGACAGTCACAGGTTAAAAACAGAAAGGAAAAGGCCACTGCTTTCAATCTCCCAATATATGGATACAATACAAAACAAAGCTGTTTTTGTTGTTGTTTGACTATGCAAAAGTTTACTCCCATGAGAAAAGCCCCCGTGACATCATCTCATCTGACTGTGTCTTTGTGTGAGGCAGACAAAGAGCTGCAGTGGTGCTGGAGGCTCGGAGAACAGTTGCTCCTTTCACAGTCAGACCCCTGACTTCAGCAGGGCACGGTTCACCACGTAGCACTTACAGAGGGAGGGGGAACACACAAATATAACATTTGCATGCCTGAATTGAGTGCAAATAAATGTCTTGCTGCACAACAAAACAGCTTTTGCTGAGCGCCCTGAAGACACTCTTCTGCGGCTCGTCGTCAGCCGGAGAATTGGGATGGAAAGGGATAATGACACTAACTGTACCGAGCCGGTGACTGACAGGATGTCCCCGGCAGTGTAGCGAAGAGTGACGGGCAGCCAAGCAGCACGGTTAGCAGGAGAAACAAAGGAGAGGCAGAGGCCTGGCGCTGCCAGGGGGTTACCAGGATCCTGAAGTTGGGGCTGGAGTTCTCCGAGCTGATGGCGGCCACGTAGTCGCTGGTCAGCACGTACATCTTCCAGGTGGCTGGACAGCCTCCAGGTTTCTCTGCGGCGTAGCACCGCCACAGCGTCTGAGGGGAGGCGAGCACAGCATCACACACCGGGAGGGGGGATAATACCTGGAAGCCCCCAGCACATGCCCAGCCATTCAATACCAAGCTCAGCATAGCCGCCAGCTCCTGGGCGCCGGGCCACACACACTGTTTCACACGTGGCTCTGTCACAGTACATATTTTCTCAGGGTCTGATGAGTGGTGATCCTATGGCATCCCACTGAATGCCCTCCTTGCAATGATCCACTCCCTACAAACAGGCCGGTGTTTGCCCAGCGTCTCAGATCAGGAGGAGAGAGCCGCTCACCTTCTCCAGGACGGGACAGGATTGTCCAGACTGTTTGCGCTGCTCTGTTTTTATAGCTTACACTCACAAGCACCTTCAGGAACAAAGCTGCGGATTTAAAGGGTTTTATACTTAAAGAGCCAGGCATCACAGTGAGACTTTCCACAGGAAGCTCCCCCATCAGCACATTCTCTCCACTGTCTCCGCTCTTAGCTGCAGCTGCACAGCTCAATGCACTGCTGTAAGAGGCTGGGGCCTATCGGGGGACCGAGGACTGAGCACTGACACCTCACGCGCAGTCCTCATGATTTACAGATATAATGCTGTCATCCCAGACCTGTCTCTGTACCTGGGTCAGTGAAACGCCCTGTACTGCCAGTGCCATGAAACCTGTCTCTGTACCTGGGTCAGTGAAACGCCCTGTACTGCCAGTGCCATGAAACCTGTCTCTGTACCTGGATCAGTGAGGCTGCAGCAGGGATCTGTCTGTTGAAGTGCTTCTGTCTCTGTTTCTGCTGCACCTTCAGAGCGAACCCAGAGCCCAGAATTCCCTGCAATCGGAGACCAAAAGTTTACTTTTAAATGGAGTGCTGCAATCAATAAGAAACCCACAAGACTGCAGATGGTTTTTTCCCCTACAAAGAGCCATTGTGTTTCTTAATCAGCTTAATCAGCCAAACTACTAAAAGTCCAGATGTTCCGTTATGCACAAACACACATCTTTTTTTCTTTTTCCTTTAGGAAATAATATTCAGAAGTAGCGAGCATCTACATCTGCAAAACACTCAGTTGCCATTTATCCTGTTACTATAAAAATGGAGCCCCAGCTGCTCCAGTTGGGCTGCCGTGTCTTTCAGCCCGGCTAATCACAGCCGTCCCACAGAGCCACCGCCAGCACTCAGACTCTGCTGCAGAGTGGGGCAGGGTCTGGGCGGGGTCTGGCCGGGGTCGGGGTGCGGTCCCTGCATTAGACGGGTCGTTACCGCAGGCAGGGCGAAGAAGGAGATGGCGAATACGCTGAAGCAGGAGGCGATGGTCTTCCCTATCCACGTCTGCGGAACTTTGTCCCCGTAGCCTATCGTAGTCACAGTAACCTGCAGAGAGGATGACAAATCACACACCCCTGAGCTCTGCGCGAGTGTAGTGCCACACCTGACGATGGGAATAACACACAGCTATTTGAGAGTTACACTTTATGAGCTGCTTTAACCCTTTCGCACCTAACTTATTTTATGCTATGTAGTGCAAGTGTTACGTTACATGGCTCGTTATGTCATCATTAGCGTTATTAAGCTTTTCATAGTTTTCACCGCCACATTTGCTATATTTTTTATATCGAATTGCTGTTTCCTCAATGTAAAATTAGCTAGAATTTTTCCAATCTTGAGTTCTAATTGCACCAGTTTTAGCATACACGGTAAATGGCTAATCACACCGGTGTGATTGTACACACGAAAGGGTTAAAAGTGTCAATCAAATGAAGATGGATGAGATTATGGGACTCCAATTTACACAGCTGGTACAATATGTGTATTACTATAAATGTGTAAGAATTTAGTGTGAAATAACAGCTGTAGAGCGTAATGTGGTGCTTTCCCTGCTCCTTCAGAGTGCAGCTTCATTGCTGTGGATATTCAGAGGTGCTGGCCACATTGCTCATCCGTCATCTCCGACGGCACTGCGCTGCCGCTCCCTCCCCATCCTCCCGCAGGGAACACAGCGTTTAGCAGGGAGTGCACCTCCACCTCCTCCACCTTCACAGGGTGAAAACTGAGCCCATTCTGACACATTCAGACGCCACTTGGCTTACTGTAAGCGTCTGTGGGGAGCAGCGCCCCGATGCTCTCAATAGACACAAAGGGGTGATGTAAGGAGACACTTAAAAACTCTTTTCAGAGAAAACAGAGGGTCTAATCCGCACCCCAAACGCCATGACTCACAATGAGGCAACATCAGTGTGGCCCCAGCCTCTCCACAGCAACCCGAGGCCGGGTCTCTGAGCGTCCCCGAAACCTGCCCTCTGCCTCCCACACCCACACACACTCACAAAGCCTGCACCCCTTCTCCTCAGGCCAGCACTAATGACAGCATCAGTCTGTCTCCCTCCCTCCGTTTCCATCTCCGTCTCTCTCTCCGTGCTGCTTTCAGGACTGCTGTTTCAGTAAGAAACGACAGGAAAGCTCCAGACGAAACATCAGTGCATTAATGGCCTCCACGTGCTGCGATTGGGCTCTTCAGCAGAGGAGCATGATTCATGGGTCTGGCTCGCAGTCCTCCCCAGCTGCACCCGCACCTGCGGCCCCTGAAAGCGCAAAACAAGCTGCCGGGAGCATGCGAGGAAACGCCCCCCCAGCGGCAGGATCCCCCCGTTACTGAGCTAATTGATTTCTGTAAACACAAGAGCGGCCAAAGCCATTGGCTCTGCGTTTACACGTCTCGAGTTTACAGTCCTGGAAAAACAAAAGACAGCACAGCCCTACAGGGGCTTCAGCTCAGCCAGCCACTCCACACAAACAAGCTCTTTTCTTTAAGGCTGTGCAGGGCGCTCAGAGACCCCAAACCTTTCTGACCCGAACAACAAAAAGGTAGTAATCCCACCATTACAGTTTTAATTAAAGGAACTGACACTTTATTATACAGGGTTTAAAAGTCTTTCAGCCACAGTGCTGGGGCATGAAAAGGGTTTATTACCAGTCTTTTGTAATACATATATCCCACATAGATGAATAGCATTGGTTTTCATTACCAGACACACTGAACTAAACTGTTTAATTAACTGAACTGGAATCTGGACCTGAGAGCAATGCGAGTGGCTCTCCCCAGCATAACTCCTCACACTGGCCCAAAGCAGCCACATGAATAGACTCTCAGACTGTGGGTGTTCTAATCAGCCAAGGTCATTCAGGTGCACGTTTGCACGGCTCCAGGATTCTACCTGAAGCTAAAGTCACAAAAATCCAACCTGCACTTGCACCCCACAGTCCCAGTCCCACATGTTCAACACCCCACAGGCTATTCCATATAAATATGATTAAATCATCTGTGCTGCATCTTGCACACCATCCCCCCCAGCTCAGGCACACTGACACACAGCCTCTGTGTATTACAGTAACCCTTCTCCCCCAATGTGTGTGAGGAAAGATGTACAGAGGATAAATAGAACAGGAGGGATGGGAGCCTTACCACACCCCACCACAGGGCATCGGCATAGCTGGAGAAGCCGGTCTTCCCCTCCTCGTCCACCGCGTCCTTCTCTGCCAGATACACGAAGTAGGAGGAGAAGATGAGCCCCAGGAAGCCAATGTACAGCGTGGTTATCAGCTCCTGCAACAGAGGAAGCCAATGTACAGCGTGGTTATCAGCTCCTGCAACAGAGGAAGCCAATGTACAGCGTGGTTATCAGCTCCTGCAACAGAGGAAGCCAATGTACAGCGTGGTTATCAGCTCCTGCAACACAGCACAAACACTAACCCTGTGATCTGTAATGGAGTGATTCGGATACGGTTATCAGCTCCTGCAACACAGCACAAACACTAACCCTGTGACCTGTAATGGAGTGATTCGGATATCTCTAACGAGCCTCAGTATGGTTTATTACTGCCTGTAAGGTGTGCACTGCAGACAGAATAAGGACACCTCACAGATGATCAGAAGGGGACAGGGCTTGTTACAGGTCATTGAGGAAACAGCCTGAGACGAATGGTGGACTGACTGCTGCTGGCAAAAACATCCACCCTTTGCAAAGGGGTCAGGAAATAGAGTTGCAGCCTTTCCCATTCAGTCTCACTGGGGCTTTTCCTCAGGAAATAGAGCAGCTTAAAGCTCTGTGCTACTCCGATAAAGGCCTGTATACCACATAAAAGACTGGCTGACTGAACAACTGTCGGTGTCTAATCAGCTCACATCTCTGCCATATAAACCCACCTTTCAGGGCCAGCTTTACTGGCTATGACGACATTGGACAGGTAACTGAGTTACCCTGCAGGAATTTACTGAAGCTGTAGCCTGTAGGGTCTCTCCAGGTGATCCAGGTGCCTGTGACGACGCAGTGTCCTGCTGCCACCATTGCAGGCTACACCTCAGCCGCTTCTGTTGTAGATCAGTGGGACAGAGCACTGCAAAGCCACGAGCGGCGCGGGACTGCACACACTCAATTACCGGTCCAATGTACAGACAAAAGCGCTGTTTACTCTTCCGCAGATTTCATTTAAACTTCAGTGTCCTTGATCCAAACAGCTAATGTCTCCCTGTCCTTCTGATGTTGAATTGAACATACACTGTCAATATACACGTTTAGCTGTTTAACAGTAAAAGAGCTGTATGGCTACTTGCTGGACACATAAGCAGCTATTAAGAGATATTAATTCCACAAAGGATCTCAGTTCATGCTGGTGTAACGACCAACGGGACTGCATGGGTTCTGCTACCTTCATACACTCCATGAAAGAGGCACAGGAAAGTCACACTAACCTGTCGATGAATGAAGACTACAGATCCCAGAAGCCTCCAGGTGCCCCCCTGTCGATCCACATGCAGCATGCGCAGAATCTGTAGGAAACGGATCCCCCTGGAGGCAGGAGTCAGCTGGGGTATTACCATGCATCTCTCATAGCAGAACAGCTGCTTTCTCTTGCTTAACGTTTGGTGTGACAGGACTACACTGCTTCAGTGTAGAAGTGTGTACATTCACCTGTAATAAGCCTTGTGTTGTTGGTATCCTAAACACCCACACCTCCGCCAGTGCAGGGAAGGGAGCCCTAACCCCTCAGCCCTCTTTTCAATGAGAAATTCATGTCAGAATTCTTACCAAAATGCAACGTGCTCATTGCAGACTTCACTTGCTGCAGTGTGTTATATACATGAACATTTTTTGCTCATATTGTACCTGATGGCGGATGTTGCGAACACCTGACCATTGGAGCCCACACTCAGCACGATGACTGAGGCAATGACCACGATCAGATCTGAAAACAGCACACAATGCACCGATTACAGCCAGTGGCAGACTGGCAATTGGCCTTTGAAAGCATTTGAAGTTGAGGAATTTGTTTTACATAAAGAAAGTGACATGATTTTACTGATCTCTCACTTGTCAGGGTGCTGAACATGAACATATTGATAATAAAAAGAGTCTGACTTACCTATGATGGAAATGGGTTTCCTGGCAAAGCGCAGTCTGCCCTTGATGCCAACATATTTGCTCCTGCAGCCCGCAGACCACAGGCGCACCACGTACTCCGTGCCAAAGAACAGCACCAGGACGATTTCCTGCGAGCCAGAAGCCAGGCAGAGCACCGGGTCAATGAAACAAGCACATTTCAGCTCCTCTGTAGACCACGGCCAGCAGGTGACCCCTCCAAATGCAGGGCTGCTACTGAGTGACCATTTGGCCTTGGAAAGCATTCCGGTGGGACACGAACATGGCAGCTGGAGTAAAATGGCTCCATTGAACTTAAGGAACCTGTTTGTATCAGACTGAGTTCATTAGAGAGGTTCTGCATCATTCGTTGAGGCCGTGCTGACAGACGAGGCAGAGCGGAGCGTGAGAGGAGGCCGCCCGCACCAGCCAGAGATGAGCTGATAACACCTGTAATGACAGCAGCTCACCTGTCCCTGCACCACGGCTGCCTTCAGCAGGGCGCCTGGGTTACGCAAACACCCAGCCGGCGCGTTCCTGCCCAAGGCGAGTCCTGCACACGCTCTGAGCCCTGCACACGCTCTGTGACTCCTGCACACGCTGTAACTCCTGCACACGCTCTGTGACTCCTGCACACGCTCTGAGCCCTGCACACGCTCTGTGACTCTTGCACACGCTGTGACTCCTGCACACGCTCTGAGCCCTGCACACGCTCTGTGACTCCTGCACACGCTCTGTGACTCCTGCACACGCTCTGTGACTCCTGCACACGCTCTGTGACTCCTGCACACGCTGTAACTCCTGCACACGCTCTGTGACTCTTGCACACGCTGTGACTCCTGCACACGCTCTGAGCCCTGCACACGCTCTGTGACTCCTGCACACGCTCTGTGACTCCTGCACACGCTGTAACTCCTGCACACGCTCTGAGCCCTGCACACGCTCTGTGACTCCTGTGCACGCTCTGTTACTCCTGCACACGCTCTGTGACTCCTGCACACACACTGTGACTCTAACAGACTCTGCCTCTCACCTGCAGCACACCCCCAGGGCAGCGGCAAGCAGATATTGGCCTTCATTCTCTCTGTCCTCCTCATCAGCTCCTGCATTCTCTATGACACTTTACAACCAGCAGGAAAACAAGGGTGTGACGGAGCTCTTTGTGTGCACACTGACTGACACAGCCAGGCCATCTCATCTGTCAGCACTGGCATATTAGTGTGAGCCCTGCTGCAGTGCACAGAAAAACAGCTTTTACTGCCGAATTTTACTCAATAATGCGCTTCCACACACACTTCCTCTGCTGTTATACCCCACTCCACACACACCCATGTGGGTGGTCCTTCCACTGCTTGCTTAAACAGCCTGGTCTTCAAGCCATTCTATGATTAGATATCACCATATCTACTAAGCTAATACCTGAGTCAAGCTACAATAACACAGTGCTGAATGTGCAACAACAAGGGTCTGTTTCTCAACGAGAGAAGATCTTATTTACAAATCATTACGTTTCTGTCAGTGACCCGTCCTTATCGGCACACTGCCCACTTCACTGGCTGTGTGTTTCGCGTATAAAAGGCAGTCACATGGAATGGCAGAGAAAAGGAGAGAAGGGGGGAAAAGCATTTGCTTAGTTTAAATGAGCCTGAGTTAAAGGCAGGTGAGCATGCGTGCAGGCCCATGTTTGCTGTCCTTTAGGAGGCGGCTGAATGAGATAATATTGTTCTTTCATAATGGCGTGTTCCTCCGACACTTGGGAGGGGTGGAATCGCAAAGCAAACAGCAGATTCATCTCCAGATAGCAGCACTGATAGCAATGATAAAGGGGAGGGTGCAGAGATGAATGGGATTAGGGCAAATCCCGTAAATGGGACACCCAGATGTTGGGAGTCGTGACACTTCATGAACCCGGCAAGCAGCGCTGGCAGGCAGCTGGGAACAGCTTAATCACATCTGCCAAAAGCAGGATATGGGACACATTCAAAGCCCGGGAATTAGCACACTCAAATGTGATTGGATTGCCTCTGTTTGCAATGTCATAAGATGTGCTGGAAAGAGTCTGGAAACTTTTCACATAAATACTGAAACTCCCAGAACTCCATTTTTAACAAGGGATCCCCTTATAAACACGTAGTTTAAGCATGAACATAGCGTACATTATCAATCACTCAATACCATGTGTGGGCGTATGAGTGTGAGTGTGTCTGTGTGTGTGTGTGTGTGTGTGTGTGTGTGTGTGTGTGTGTGAGCGTGCGTGTGTGTGAGCGTGCATGTGTGTGTATGTGTGTGTGTGTGTGTGTGTGTGTGTGTGTGTGTGTGTGTGTGTGTGTGTGTGTGTGTGTGTGTGTGAGCGTGTGTGTGTGTGTGTGTGTGTGTGTGAGCGTGTGTGTGTGTGTGTGTGTGTGTGTGTGTGTGTGTGTGTGCTTGTGTGTGTGTGTGTGTGTGTGTGTGTGTGTGTGTGTGTCTGATGTGTGTGTGTGGCTGCACAGCGAGGGCAGTTACATCTCCACCAGCAGGACACATCAGCATCAGCACACTCACCTACAGCCTGCACTCTACAAACCACTGCTGTTCAATTATATATATAATTATCACAGAGAAAAAAAGACACCCTTAAACACCCTTTAGAAGATCCTGCAGTGTGAGATACACAAGGAAAATCAGCCACAAACGGAGAAGATGAGCCAATGAAACACCCAAAAATCAGCAACCAACTCCCAGGACAACTGGCAAAAACATCCCCCCACTGAGCTGCATCGCTGCACTGCAGACTGCAGAGACTCAAACTCGTCCACTGCTGCTAGCTGCTCTCACTCTCTCTTCTTACAGCCCTACAGCTAGCAAACACCTCCCCACCTGGTCCAAGTGTGAAAGCGCTGGCCTCAGATCAGTGCCTCAGATCAGAGCCTCAGTAAAGAGTGAGAGTGAGTGAGAATGGGCTGCACTGGGATCAGCAGCTCTGTGAACGCGGGTGAAGCCGCTGTGACACGTGATGAATGGCTGCAGAGCCGGCAGGCCTGGCTGTCTTTACTTTGGCAGCTGTCCTGAAAACCAAATATCCTCAAGGACTAATGTCCTCTCCGTCATCCAAAACAAGCAAGCTTTGATTCATGCACATCAGCTAACCCTGAAGCTGCTAAGTATAGCCTGAAAACAGGCACACACCGCAAGTGAAGCACGCACACACAGTAACATAACTGTGACATATCGAGAGCTAGCATCCGTGTCCATCCCTGCAGGCTTCCACACTGCACAGCAGGCTTTGTAACAAACTGTTATAGTTAGGCTCAAGAGAGCTCTTCCAGGGTGTAAATAAATGAACAACTCAGGCCGTAAATCCTGGGAGTGTCAGTGGCCCACAGTTTAGAGAACACAGTGTACACTGCTGTCCTCTGAGTGCCCCCGACCCCCCGGCACTGAGGGGCTGCCAATCCTGCCCGCTGTCAACACAGTGCCATGAGGTAAACACCACAGAGACACCAAAATGCCATCAGCCCGATGCCTGAACGAGTCTTATCGATAAAAAGCACAGGCGGAGTGCAGGGAGGGCAGGCGCTCGCTCTGTCTGTGTGTATGAAGACCTGCCAGCCCTAGTTCATGTGAGCGTTCACAATAACAGTGCTGTTGAAACAAATAGTGTCACAACATTCCAGGGGAGATAGTAATATTAAAATAAACCAAAATCTGATGTTACTCCCACTCTGAGCAGAGAGGATCCAGCTGGTCTGCAGCTCCTGTGACTGCGGGGAGCAGCATGGCCCGCGGGGAGCAGAGCTCGCAGCCATGACTGACCCCGTACCAAACAGCACAGTCTGCTGCACCCCGACAGGAACTGCACTCAGCATCAACAACCTCAACAGCCGAGAACCAATCACACATCTCAAACTCACAATGGCACAAATGGCCTCTGCTTTTAAAATCTTAACCTGATACAGCTTTGTTGATTGATCCTGAATAAATTCATACTCAAATTCAATTCAAATTCAAGTCATAACTGTACAGGAAGTGCTCCTACTGTGCACTACTGTATTTGATTAAAATAATAAACAGTCACATTAAAGTTTGGAAAAAATCTTCAGAGATACCAAGATGAACTATCGCCCTCATGTGGATTTTTACAGTATTACACTGATAGTTACTGAAAAAAAAATCCCCAAAGAAAAAATACTCAAGTCCTTGATAGGATGTATCCTTATCATGAGAATCTTTATAGTATCGTTTGAGCACTGAAAGGATTATAAATATACCAATACAGTAATGGTCTACTCCTGTTTCCAAATCCATGATAGCTATATACTCAGCATGTTACACATATATTCATGCATGAAATGTAATAGGCATGTATTTGTGTTCGCCATAACGTCAAACATTAACTTTAAAGCATTTGTAATCTGAAAAAGATATTACTTTAGAATTAAAAATGTCATGGCTGAGATACAAAAGACAAAAGCAATGAAGAGCACTTACCATCCAGAAGAGTGTCCCACTGGCGAAGTCTGCATACTGCTCTATGGTGGAGAGCACACTGAAGATCAGACACACCAGCACCATCAGAAACCTGCCAGAGACACAGACAGACCAAAGCCCTGCTCACACACTGAGAAACCTGCCAGAGACACAGACAGACCAAAGCCCTGCTCACACACTGAGAAACCTGCCAGAGACACAGACAGACCAAAGCCCTGCTCACACACTGCGTCTCACAGCGCTGGACATGGCTGAACTGGTTTCCCATTTGGCATTTTCATACATGCAGTTCATCACTCTCCCATCTATAGCTGTGCACAGGACCAGCACAGGGGCAGAGAGATTGTAAAGCACTGGTTTTCTTCCCTCAGTCTTCACTCCCTCATTCCAGGGGCACTGCAGTGCTGGTGTGAGAGGGCATGTAGGGCCATGCGAAATGCAAATATGCAATACCCAATGTAATGTAAGCAGGGATCTATAGGAAAGTGAAACCGCTGCAGACATTAACATACAGAGGAGAGCGTCTCTGTTATGCAATACGCTGAGCAGCAGACATGCTCCACAGGGATGTGAGTGCCATGAAATAGACAGTTCGGCTCTCTGAAGCGCTGGCAGTGCAGCACACACATCTGCATGCAGCAGAGATAAAGGAGGACTATACCTCCTGTGTGAAAGAGCGCTTACATCACGCTCCAGATGCCATCTGACCTCACCCCCACAGTCCAACACCCTACACCACAGGGTTTCCTCTGTCAGGAAAACAGGTTCAGAGTGAGATTGCTCTCAACACACAGGATTCATCTGTCCATGTTTACATTACTGCACCTTTCAACCATGGCTGTGCGATTTTACTGTCTGTGCCAATAGAAAACGCTGTACTATCCTGATACTGGCTATAGCTGCAGGTATAGGCCAAAGTAAAGCTCAACCTGCAGCTCCAGTGTCTTCTGGAACACATGGATCCCTTCATCTTTACACAGAGAGTTGATCATATTGATTACCTAAGGCGGCTGTGGGTGCTGCTGGTTGGCACAGAGAAGCAGCCATCAGAACTGTAGGGCAATGCAGCAGTAAAGAGCTGTCATTCTTTTATCGCTCCTAAAGGCTCTGCAGAGAGACACAGTCAGTCTTTACACTCATCGGTACAGAACGACTCCACTTAAACATTGCACTTTGCAGCAGTAGTTCTTATAAACACCTTTAAACAGGTTGGGTAATTAATATGCAGAAAATTGAAGGTAGTAAATTCAAAACAAAGTGTTTCCTCCATAAAACACAACTGTGCTGCATACATTTCTGAAAAGACAGCATATGGGACTTTAACTTAATGAAGGTTGTGACTTTAAGCAGAAACCATGACCTGAGATTTGCTAATGTTCCCAGTCAGAAAAAGTATACTGCTAGCAGACAAGCTTCAGCTGAATGTGAGGAAGGCACTTATGACTCACGCATAAAGATATGTAAATAAACTCATGTTAAGATATGTTGTGATTTTGCACTGATATAAGAGACCAAGTCACTGCTGTGTGGCTTCCAGATACACTTCCCTACACCAGTATGGTGCTGAACTTGGCTATCCAATGCCAGGAGGTGAATACCCCACAGGGACACCGTTTCTACATACCTTTTACACATTGTCTGTTCCATGAACCCGGCTCAGCTGGACTCTGGTGCACTGATACTGCTTTGGTGTGTTGCATTTTTTTTTGTCTGACCTCAGTTCATGCAGACATTACTAGTTCTGTATGCTTTTGAATAATATCCATGTTCCCCTGTTCATATTTTACTTTTCTAGGCAAAGCTAGCAGGATTATAAAAGATTACACAGTAAATTGGATATTTGTTAAAGCTAATTTAAAAACATATTGAAATGCTATACAAATGGTTTCACACTGAGGAAAGCGTGTCAGTGCTGCCGGACACACTGTGTGTGATACCTTAGTCTGCCAGCGCATCCACTGCGGTCCCTGCATCTGCAGTTTCTCTAACACACTGCGGTCCCTGCATCTGCAGTTTCTCTAACACACTGCGGTCCCTGCATCTGCAGTTTCTCTAACACACTGCGGTCCCTGCATCTGCAGTTTCTCTAACACACTGTGGGCTGTGTGACTGCAGTTTCTCTAACACACTGCGGTCCCTGCATCTGCAGTTTCTCTAACACACTGTGGGCTGTGTGGCTGCAGTTTCTCTAACACACTGTGGGCTGTGTGGCTGCAGTTTTTCTAACACACTGCGGTCCCTGCATCTGCAGTTTCTCTAACACACTGCGGTCCCTGCATCTGCAGTTTCTCTAACACACTGCAGTCCCTGCATCTGCAGTTTCTCTAACACACTGCGGTCCCTGCATCTGCAGTTTCTCTAACACACTGCGGTCCCTGCATCTGCAGTTTCTCTAACACACTGCGGTCCCTGCATCTGCAGTTTCTCTAACACACTGGGGGCTGTGTGACTGCAGTTTCTCTAACACACTGCGGTCCCTGCATCTGCAGTTTCTCTAACACACTGTGGGCTGTGTGGCTGCAGTTTCTCTAACACACTGTGGGCTGTGTGACTGCAGTTTTTCTAACACACTGCGGTCCCTGCATCTGCAGTTTCTCTAACACACTGCGGTCCCTGCATCTGCAGTTTCTCCAACACACTGCGGTCCCTGCATCTGCAGTTTCTCTAACACACTGCGGTCCCTGCATCTGCAGTTTCTCTAACACACTGTGGGCTGTGTGACTGCAGTTTCTCTAACACACTGCGGTCCCTGCATCTGCAGTTTCTCTAACACACTGTGGGCTGTGTGACTGCAGTTTCTCTAACACACTGCGGTCCCTGCATCTGCAGTTTCTCTAACACACTGTGGGCTGTGTGACTGCAGTTTCTCTAACACACTGCGGTCCCTGCATCTGCAGTTTCTCTAACACACTGTGGGCTGTGTGACTGCAGTTTCTCTAACACACTGCGGTCCCTGCATCTGCAGTTTCTCTAACACACTGGGGGCTGTGTGACTGCAGTGCTAATCTCTCTCTGAACACTACCAGATGTTCTTGTTCTCCCAGCATGTATAACAGGGATATCTACCCCTGAAGGGTACATTTTGCATTTACTCACGTTTGGATTAACGTATATTTGCCAAAAAAGATGAAACATTTTTGTAATCTCCAAATCCTTTTGTAAAATCCTAATGTTTGCTCTCCTGCAGAATGACAGCTAATGTTATTGTGCTTCAGATGTTTACCATCATTTTTTTCAACATCTGGAGAGGTGCTGAAAAAAATTACCAGGAACAGGCTTTCTGTAGTAAAAATAAATAAATAAATAAATCCTTTTTCATACGACAGAAGCCACCGCAGGCCTGGCTCGGATTTCCATCAACAGCGCGGGCTGTTTTAACAGGGTTTACACAAACCATAATCCAGCACTTTATACTAAAGCCATTATGAAACTGAATCTAACCCAGACTGTCACATACAAATCACCTCCAAACCATAGCTGCAGCCACTCTTTGCAGATCTGTGGCAAATACAAGCACAAAATACAGAAATAAATGGTGAGCCATTTCAAAAATAAAGATCATCATGGGCAGTGGACCCGTGATTGAGACACTAACGAGATAAAGAGTTTACTTTATTCCAGCCGCCCCTCTTGAACTCTGAAATCAGTATTTTGTTAATATAACTCAACACAAGATATAAGCCTAGTGTAAGCATCAAGAGTCGTTGAGTTCTTCATGAGCCAAACTCACAGATTAAGGAGGAGACAGCAAAACAATAATATAAACAACAATTATGTAAATGTATGTAAAGAACAGTTAAGCACCCGAAACATGGTGAAGAGTGGTAGTGGAATATTCTTATCACCTGAGACTGAGCCAGCACCACAGTGCCCTCTCTGTACCCCTCACCTGTGGCACTAGAACTCCACATCTTCACTGACCAATCAACCAATCACAAGCAGAACAGAATCTACAACCCCTTACCCCTTAGTGTACATCAATATATTCCTAGGATAAAACAGATTTTGTCGATATAATCTTTGAAATCAGATTTAATATAATCTGAGACTTCCCAGGTGTCACTCACCTGCTTGAATGTTTGACTGGCAGTTGGGATTTTTGATATGAACATGTGTATGGAGATCCAGCATCGCAGCAAAATCCAACTTTACATACCAGCTTGATGCTTTGCAAAAGTTCACCAACAATGGCCCCTAAAGCCGATGTTTATTAGAGTATTCCCCCATCAAAAGCCGCAAAAGCGTAACGTCCTGATGACTCCTTAATCTGACACCTCAGAAAGGACATCCCCGTTTAAGGATTTCACAGGGAAAGGCAAAGCGCTGGGGGCTGATTAAACCAAAGCAGCTGGTGCTTTATCCAGCATTACCTCCCACAGCAGAACACTCAGGTCTCTGCCAGACCCCAAACTCCTCTCCCCCTGTGGAAGGATCACCATTGCTCACAGAATGCAGCACAGGGGCCGGGGGGGAGAGCAGCTACGCCGTCCTGAGGGGTTTGGCAGTCATGTCATCAGTGTGATGCAGGCGCAGTGCTGAGGCTGTACTGCTGTAAGGCAGCAGCTGTGTGCTCCTGCCATGCTCAGCAGGGGAGAGCGTATCACACCTATCAAATCGCTGTGCAGAGCACCATCCAACAGCACACAGCCATCACAGGTGGGGACAGCACCTTTCCCTTCACCCATCTGCATCATTTCTGCTGTAACGCCCCACAACACCTTAAATCTGTCCTTAACCTAACTTTTAAATATGTCAAATATCAGTCATTCATTTTAAAACCCTTGTTGACATTGAAAAGCTCTTCATTTAATTTAATTACTAAGAAGTAATTTAAAATCTGTTTGTGTGAGGGTTAGATAACCTGAAATAGGTTATGAAACCACAAAGCCCAGAGGGCAGAGTTCCACCTCCCTCTCTCTGAATTGTAGGAAATTACAATGGCGTATCACATTAATTATTAAAACTTTATTGGTTAAACACATAAAAACAGACTCCAAATACTCTAAGCACTAGATACAGTCTACCCTTGGCATGCTAAAACAGCCTGTGTTTTATGTGTAATTTAAATGTATATCAAGTCTCCAGATTCATGCTAACAGCCAGGAGCAGAGCAATAAGCTGCACACTCAGTTTCAACACTTCAGTCCAATAAACACTTCATACTGCACAACAGCACATCAAGTTGCGAATCCAGTGACCATTCATAGCTCATGCATATGAGAGGGAGAATGCCCTAACCTGACATCAGGGCATTATGTTATAATATTTATGAAAATTAATATCATGATTATAATAATTATGAACAGAAAATTGATTTTTTGCTGCTGTAAGGCCAGATTCTTGCTTTTCATCTGACATACCTACAACACTGTCAGGTAAGGACCATGGCCCATGATGCATTTCTCCTTGCGTTCCACGTGTGCTTCCTGGAAACAGAGCGTGAATAGGAGGACTACAATCCAGAGGAGAAGCACTGTGACTCCCCCTGGGGTCCTCAGCAGGTCCACAGAACCGTTCAGCCAACCTCCCATCACATAACACGCAAACTGTTACTACAAAACATCAGATACAACAGGGGGCTGCCCACTGACCAGGTACAGCTTAGTTACTCTGTGCCAAAAACATTAAATTCCAGAACAATTACATCAAACTTACTACCACAAACCCCCCCACCCCCACCCCCCAAATAACCAAAACACAATTGCACTCGACCAATGTTTGGGATACAGGTTTCGGCAGTACTTACATGTAAGGATGCACACCTGCGACACAGTGAAGGATTGAAGCTGGAATAAAGCGCGTAGCCTGCAGGTATTTTCACGGAAGGCACAGCCACTGTGGGCCAAATGAAACGTTGCACAATGCAACATGTGGGGAGACACAAATGAGATCAGGATCTCTCAAGTGACCAAGTCCAAAAGCCACACGGGAACTTCTTTTGCAAAATCTGAAACAGGCAGCCAGCCTCGGACCCTTGGCCTGAAATGACCCTTAATACATTTCCCTGCTATTACTGCACTCCAGATAGATGAGAAATAATGCAGAGATTATAACACTTACGCTGGGCGCCCCGCTTTAGCTCCTTGCTTGTGCTGAGTAGCTCTGACAGCTCACTGCTCTCCACACAGGCACTTCCCTGCTTATCAGCTGATTCATTTCAGCTGTGAATGTAAAGACACTCCCTGGCTGCACACAGGCCTGGCTGGATTATGCCATGGTATCCTCTGAACTTCAGGGTGGATCCAGGCTTATCCCTGACCATTTGTGAAAAGTGATATTGCTTGCATAATTTAAGGTAAATGTAGATATGAATGCAGATGAATAAGAATGAGGTATTTTGTTGCTTGTACACAGATGTGCCGACAGCACTCTGAAACGGTACATTAGTGTCAGTGTCATGCTTGCATGGAACGCAGCCAGTGATGCCCCTGATTCACATTCAGCCATCAGGCCAGTCGCTGTGATACACAGCTTGGACACTGGCCCGTTTGTGCTCGAGATGGCAATATGATGTAGTGTGGGATAGACAGCTGAGTGTCTCAGGTTTCCCCTCTGTAGTTTGCTCTATTCCTGCATAAGATCTGACCTGTGACCTCGAATGAATGTGACCCTAACCGTGACCTTGCCTGTGATGCGGACAGTGAGGGATCCCCCTCTGAAGGGGCCATCAGAGATTCTGACTATCTGTCCCACTGAGGAGTCAGAGAGGAGTGAGGAGTCAGAGAGGAGTGAGGAGTCAGAGAGAGGGAGGAGTCAGAGAGGAGTGAGGAGTCAGAGAGGAGTGAGGGCACAGAGATGAGTGAGGAGTCAGAGAGAGGGAGGAGTCAGAGAGGAGTGAGGAGTCAGAGAGAGGGAGGAGTCAGAGATGAGTGAGGAGTCAGAGAGGAGTGAGGAGTCAGAGAGAGGGAGGAGTCAGAGAGGAGTGAGGAGTCAGAGAGGAGTGAGGGCACAGAGATGAGTGAGGAGTCAGAGAGAGGGAGGAGTCAGAGGGGAGTGAGGAGTCAGAGAGAGGGAGGAGTCAGAGAGGAGTGAAGAGTCAGAGAGAGGGAGGAGTCAGAGATGAGTGAGGAGTCAGGAGTCAGAGTACAAAAAGTAACAATCAGCCAAGCACTGTGCAACGTCCGTTACCACAAACCAGGCTAAAACCGTTTCTTTTCCAGTCAAGGACTTAATGGTGGCTTCGAGGGAAAAGGGCGCCAGGTTCACAAGTGCATACAGCTCTAACCCCCAGGCTACAGAATCTTTGAGCTCCTTATGGGATGCTACCTGTCCAGAGAAACAGCACCAGCATTTACCTGATATTAGATTTTAAAACTACAGGGTTAATCTGCAGCAATTACTGCACAAACACAAAATGAATGATATAGCAGCAAGACAATTCAGAGACAAGTCTATGAAATAATAAAAATGAGAGTTCTGTAACATATCAGAGTAATGTAAATGCACACATTAATAAATGAGCCTGTGAAGTCATACTGACAGATGTAAAATCCACCACTGTTTACCTGTCATAGCTTCACTATCCCTTGACCCAAGTATCAAAGTTGAACATTCTACGATACTGATTTTGTTTGTAAAAGCATTTGATTCTTATTATATGCAGCCATAGTAAAGTATATTGTTGACAGAATGTTAATTTGATGCTTGATGTTTGATGCATGGGTCCAGCTGATTTGTTGACTGTAGGTGAGCCAGGCTGAGGCGCACAGGGGTCAGGCTGAGAGGATCATGTGTACCTCCTTAAGGTCATCTTAGACACAGACGCTGATCTCTGCCACAAGCACCACTGCTATTGTTACTGAGCAGCAGCACGTATTCTTTACACAGGCTGCACTGAGCTGTAATTAACACCCCGGCCGCACGTCCTTGTCCCCACAAAGAGAAACACAGAGCCACAAAAAGCCTGCCGCAATAAACTCTTCAATCAATTACACATTAGCCATGCATAATTCACAAGCAGTTCTGCTGGACTTTTCAGAGGAACGAATGAAACAGATTATGAATAGGACTTCTGTGAAATTCATCTTGAACTAATTTTGTAGAATCTGGCCCATGAAGTATGTTGTGAGTGAAAATTAAACCAGGATCTCAAACATCAAGGCAAAATATCTTTTAAAACAGATATATTCAGTCTGACATATTAAAAGACATTCTGGTGGTTAGGTCTGTGTGGTCTATGTCCATCAGCCTAAATGAGTGAATATATTTACACTTCTGACCAAGTGCACATCCTAAGAGCAACTTCCCCAAACTCTTAAGCAATAGATGTTTCTGAAAAAAAAAGCCAACACGCTGCTCCTGTGTTTCCTTCCTGCAGGCAGCAGGGGGAGCTGTGGAGCACATCACCCAGACAGCATGTGCAGGGGACTCAACCCTCATATTCCTGCAAGGGTAAAAATGATCAAAGAGGCGCTACCTGTGTGTCCACACAGTGCAGCTCAGTGCCCCCTGTGCTGTGGACAGCATGACCCTGCACCACTGATCAGAAACATCTTAAGAGAAGCAGAGGCACAAGTTCCAGGCTCACTTACACTAGGAAATGGTAGAGGAAGCACTTCAGTCCCGCGGGCCTCTCCAGGAAGTTGTAGACATCCCCCTGCATGCTAGTCTTGGTGCGGTAGGGGTGCTGGAAGTGTTTGGGAGGGCGGGCGGAGCGCAGCTCGGAGGATGGCTGCCCGTCGATCTGCACGGCCGGGTCCTTTGTGTGGCCAAGCGGGCTGCGGGGAACGCCTGATCCATTATTCACCGCGGAGTCCTGTTCCAGTGAAACAGGAGAGTAGCGCGCGATGTCACCGGCCTCCTCCTGGCCCCGCTCCACACTGAGGCAGCGCTCCGCACCGAGACCGGCCCCCACACCGAGGCTGCGCTCCGCACCGAGGCCGCGCTCCGCACCGAGACCGGCCCCCACACCGAGACCAGCCCCCACACCGAGGCTGCGCTCCGCACCGAGACCGGCCCCCACACCGAGGCCGCACTCCACACCGAGACCGGCCCCCACACCGAGGCTGCGCTCCGCACCGAGACCGGCCCCCACACCGAGGCTGCGCTCCGCACCGAGACCGGCCCCCACACTGAGACCGCCCCCCGCATGGCCGTTGGGCCCTGGGGCCACGGGGCTGCTATGGTCGTCGTGGTCCCCCCTGTGGCCCTGGCACAGCAGGTACATGGGGCTCCCCCGCCCGTCGCCCATGCTGCAGAGCACCCTCCGCCTGGCCTGATGTGGGGTCAGTCGGGACAGGTGCAGCAGAGACCAAGTGTCCAGGAAGGCATGTGCAGGTGTGCAGCCCCCTCCGTAAGATCACCTGGAGAGAGAGACACTCACACACTGAGTACGGCTGCTGGAACACAGGCAAGGATACAGTGCATTCAGGAACGGATTAATAAACCACTGCCATGCCAAAAAGCACACATTACACTGTGAAATTAATGTGCTTACTCCACTGTATTCAGAAAGGGAAGCGTTTACAGAAAATCATTTCAGGACATCTAAACAGACCATTAACTTGTGAAATTATTCCATATTGCAGAAGAAATTCCGCATTAATGCCCACCAGTACAGACTTCCTGCTGGACTCTAATACCACAGGGAGGGACAGACAGAGGATTAATGTATGCATGTGGATTAGGAGAATTCTGGAGATGCATGCATGACTGAATTTATTACAATTTTCTCTCATCTAGACTGAAAAAATGTATGTTGTGGACTGTCAAATCAAACTGATTATTAAACAACAGTCAAAATTGAGAAATAATAGCTGAAATGATGTAGGTAACATATAATTGCCTCTTCCCTGAATATTAGTGTCACCTCTCATCACTACGTAAGCACAGAATGCACTCTGACAATAATCACCATTTATAAACTGACACATCTGAGTCCCCTGATAAACACTAACACAGACGTCCTGATAGAACAGCCAGTACACACCAGCGGTACTGTGCTGCTCCTAATGCTACTATGATACCAGTGATGACAGAGATACCTGCACACAATGTACCGTGTGCCAAGCAAGGAGCCATCCCACAGAAGAGGCAAAGAATGGATCTGTGTCACAAAACCAACAGTTTCTGTGTAACAAATTAATCTGTGCTTAAGGAACAAACACATAAGGCTTAACTGTAGAGTACATTTGAAAGCCTTTTTTAAAAAGCTTTAATGTCAGCTCCCATAAAGGAGTGCTTTCTTGTGGCGTGTAATAAAGCTGGCCATGCACACAGAAGAGCTCAAAATGCTAAAAAGTAGAACAGTTGCATTTTGTAGTTTTACAGGAGACTGGCCATCAGTGAGAGTGGTGACCCGCTCGCTCAGACCCAGCCTGTGTGTGAAGTGAATAGGCAAGGGAAACAGGACACAGCTCTCCCCCGTCCGCCCCTCAGCCCGGAGGACTGGGTCCCTCAGCAGCATCTGCACTGACTGAGCTCCTACAGTGTTTAATGCCAGCAGGACAAGCCTCCACCGCTGCACCTCTATCTCGACAGCACCCCTCAAACGCTGGTGCTTTGGTGCTTCGGTGCTTCCAGTTTCCAGCATCACTAATCTGCCTCTCACAGTGCTGTACTCTATCAATCACCCACACACTGTGCCTTCATGCAATAACTCTGCTTGTTAGGCTTGCATTGGATATACAGTAATCTAATGACTCAGCGGCGTATTGTATACTGGTTGCATTGTATTTATAATGTTGAACAGTTAGCTAGCGTTAGCCCTTCCTTGGAAAACTATTTACAGAGAATAAAGGCATGACATGACTATAAAGGGCTGCCTTAGCACTTCTGACAAAGATTAATGCAGACTTTACAGAAAGCACTCAATGGTTCCCTGACAGGAAAGTATTTGTTAATGTTGCTTATTCATGAAATGAAATAAAAATTATAATGACATTATAAGAAGTTATATGTCATATAAATACTGAGGTACAGTAGATTAAGATTACCGGCCGTGGCGGAAGCTTCTGGAAAGCACACACACGCTGCAACATTAATATTTCAGAGGTGTGATCAGTTTTAATGACGGTAAGGGAAATAATAAAAAGCTGTTTTACCGCTTCACAAGGTCGCGAGTTCGAGCCCACAGAACAAACGCTTCGTCCTCGCGGGCTCCGCGTCACTCACCCCGTCACCGGCAGCGTGGGCTCTTTCCGTGCATTAACCCCGTCACCGGCAGCGTGGGCTCTTTCCGTGCACTAACCCCGTCACCGGCAGCGTGGGCTCTTTCCGTGCACTAACCCCGTCACCGGCAGCGTGGGCTCTTTCCGTGCATTAACCCCGTCACCGGCAGCGTGGGCTCTTTCCGTGCATTAACCCCGTCACCGGCAGCGTGGGCTCTTTCCGTGCATTAACCCCGTCACCGGCAGCGTGGGAACGCCAGCGGCTCTCGGTGCTCTCCATCCTCCCGGCGGCGCTGCTCATTAGCCGAGCGCACCTGCGCTCATCAGGAGCGTGTGGCTCCCACTCATCACGCGTGTTCGGAGCCAGACAGACGGAAGATGTGCAGCACAGTGAGCCTCCGGGAGCGGGGCTGAGAAACACGGGCGCTGTTCTCACTGTATACGCACACAGGTAGTCACGAAGCATGATCCACCATGCTTTATTCCCAGTGCCTTCACCCATACTATTTGTAACATGCCGTTTATAAGTATTATGCTTTTACAGTGCAGTAAGTTGCCAAAATATTTTCACACTTCTAAAAGGCCACTGAGACGGAAAGAAAAATGAGTTTGGCGTTAGTTAGGTTTCATACCGAAAACATTAAACGGGGCATTCAATTTCAAAAATAAGCTCAGTACGTGTATGATAAAAAATCCTAAAATGATGCATTAAGCTGGTTCGACTGCTTCTACTGTAAAACAACCGGTTCGTTTGTACCATTAGAAATATAATTTTCCCACAAGTGGAAATCAATTAGATTAATTTCACGATGGCGTCTTAATTGTTTTTCCGTTCCTCGTTCAAGATTATTTTCGTCTCTTTTTTAAGTGACGAAGTTTGGTGTTCTACGTCGAGCACATTCTGCTAGCATATATTCTATTTAAATGTGAACACACTTGCAGCCAAGTAAAAAATAGGCTGTTTCTGACAAGCTACAACGTGAGATTGTTTAACAAAGATGGCATTTATCGTTAAATGCTCATGACATATCACAGCTTTTGTGAGGTCTGCGTTATTGTTCGTTGCACCGCAGCCTAACCTAAAAGTTTATTCTCAGTCATTTAAATCGATTTAATTAAATTTAGCTCCGTTTTGTAATCTGAATTTTGTAACACAAGAAAGCTATAATGTGAAACATTTAAGAGAAAGCTTTGGGGTTGCTTGCCACTTAATTTTTCAAATTGCCATCCTTGTTAATTAAACGTTTAATTGTACAGGTAGGTGTTCTTCCTGCTAGGCTCCTCCACCGGTGCCCGCTTTGTTAGCTGCAGGGTCGTCAGCCGGGGACCACTGCTCATAGACATTTCCTTTTCCCGGAGCATCTCCTAGTGGCGGGGCAGTGAACAGGGACGTCTCCCTGACACCCCCTGCAGCTAACCTTCTTCAGGAGTTGCTCGCTCCCCATGCCTTGTCCCGTCTTCTCAGCCAGAGCTCAAAGCTTGCCTTCTCCTCCTCCTCCGATACTTCCCTGGTTGCCTTATGCAGTCTGGTTCCCCCAGGTCCAGAAGGGACAGAAAGATGCTTCTGATGCCGTATTTATGTGAATTTCACCGCCACGGAACAGCCCATTTATGCCCTATAATTAATAAAAATGTGTAGTGAGACATTTTGTCTTCATTTTAAATCATGGGTACATTGCAATAAGGTAGCGGATTAATTGTAATGGAAAATGAAATACAGACTGTATTTCTTTTAAAATGGTAAAATTAGTTTCTTGTTTGTTCTAGGAAGTCAATCATGATGGTTTCTCCTAGGTGGCCACCAGGTGTTAAAGGCAGGCATTTAATGGCTTTCGTGCGTTGGTTGGGAGGGAAAGCGGACCAGTTCGAGTTCTAGCTGCACACAGCAATAAATTAGCAACAACTGAGGCAATGTCTGCACATTTGTTAATTTCTTCTGTAGTTTTCTGTTTGGGAGTAGTAAAATCATCATTTTGGCATTGTGCATTTTTGTCTGACAGCTCCATAGATATCCTACTGGGCATCTTCTTTTCATACTCTTCCATTTGCAGTTAACCTTGGAATTGAATAGATGAAATGAGAACATGCCGTTATCAGACAGGTGATGCCTGATATCGGAGGGTGATACACTCTTATCTGTGTGATCACTGCCTCGTATGAAGGTTAAATGAAGGTTAAATTAAAGTTAACAGCATAAACACATATCTTTGATTTATCATACCCAAAGCACAGGGGTGGGTAGGCATGGGTATTTTTTCATTCTGATGACGATTTTGATTTTGATTTTGGAGCTGAAATATGTGGCTGGACTTAAAGCTCCAGCCATCTGCTGCCCCGACACCATCACAGGGTTCCGACCCTAACGCAGGAATTATTTTTGCTATTAATCCCCTCGGATTAGACTGAGTAGTTGGGAGTGGGTGGATGAACTGGAAGATAAACTAGGGTACACAGGGAATCTGCAGTGTGGTCAGTGGCTGCAGTCCAGCAGGCTGGACCTCACAGCCCTGTCCTGCGCCAACCTCCATTCAGACACCCACTGCCTGCTGCATCCTCAGAGCTGCACACAGCGGCCATTCAGACACCCACTGCCTGCTGCATCCTCAGAGCTGCACACAGCGGCTCTAACAGATCTCCTGCGCTGTATGCAGCCACACACAGACATACACACGCACACACACTCACACACACACACACACGCACACGCACACGCACACGCACACACACACACACACACACGCACACACACACACACGCACGCGCACGCGCACACACACACACACACACACACACACACTCACTCACAAGCACACACACTCACACGCACACACACACGCACACACACTCACTCACAAGCACACACACTCACACTCACTCACAAGCACACACACTCACACACACACACACACAAACACTCACAAGCACAAACATACGCACATGCACACACACACACACACACACTCACAAGCACACACACTCACACACACACACACACAAACACTCACAAGCACACACACTCACACACACACACACACTCACAAGCACACACATTCACACACACACTCACAAGCACACACACTCACACACACACACACACACACTCACAAGCACACACACTCACACACACACACACACAAACACTTACAAGCACAAACATGCGCACATGCACACACACACACACACACACACACACACACACACACACACACACACACACACACATACACACGCACACACACTCACACACACACACACACACTCACTCACAAGCACACACACACACACACACACACACACACACACACACACACATACACACGCACACACACTCACACACACACACACACACACTCACTCACAAGCACACACACTCACACACACACACACACTCACTCACAAGCACACACAGAGCTTAAAACATTGCTGTAAATACATCTGTGTCCCACTAACTCCTGTGATTAAGCCAGGGAGTCTGACTCCAGGGTCACAGTTCTGCTCTCAGGAACGATCACTGGGAATGATCTTTATGCTGGACAGCAGTTTCTAGTGTTACTGTGTGTTACAGGTTAGCATGATGGCAGTATTGAGAGAAAAGTCCTCAGACCGTTGTCCAGAAGCCTCTTACTCACAATGCCAGCCTGTGAAAAGTAAGAGGGAACGTGCTTTCCCGACCAGGCCCAGTGCACTCCAGTGCCAGCTGGATTCGCCCGGCTCATTGTGTGCTAGTCCTGGATTCGCCCGGCTCATTGTGTGCTAGTCCTGGATTCGCCCGGCTCATTGTGTGCTAGTCCTGGATTCGCCCGGCTCATTGTGTGCCAGTCCTGGATTCGCCCGGCTCATTGTGTGCTAGTCCTGGATTCGCCCGGCTCATTGTGTGCTAGTCCTGGATTATAGTCCTGGATTCGCCCGGCTCATTGTGTGCCAGTCCTGGATTCGCCCGGCTCATTGTGTGCTAGTCCTGCTTCTTAGTCTCTACTCAGAAGGCTCTTTTCCTTCTGAGCACTGCATGAACTGGGTTTGATTTCCATGTTAATTGAAAAATGGTCTAGATTTGACATCTCTAAAAACAGAATGCACAGCGGGACCCCAGGACTAAGACTGAGAAAAGGGGGCTTGTAGTTACCCTAAATGTCAACATGATACTTTCGGTTGAACAATGACACGTTTTTTGTCCATTGCAGTGAAGTTGTCAAAGTGATTTCTTGACAATGATGTATTTTACCTGTAAAAACATGGGTTATGGAAGATGTTTAAAGATAAGTTCCGTTATCTTAACCTTACAGTAACACTCAACTACTACATTTAAGATCAGTAGTGAATCTAGGCTGTACTGAAATAGCAGAGGTGTACAGGGTAATGCAAATCAGAGTAGTGCTGTAACTGTGTCACACTCAGGGCAGCAACAGCTTTCCCTCATGGATTTGGATCTGCTAGATCACACACAATGCAATGAGTGTTTTATTTTCTGAAGCAGATCAGGTTGAACAAATCATCTAAAGGTATTTTTAAAGTAATCTGATTTGGGGAATGCATTAGTGATGACAGACTCATGCGATCTGTGCACCAGAACACCAGCCCTGCATCTGGTGCATTTGATAATGTGTCAGTGATTGTGATTTGGTGAAAAGTGTATCTTACATCCAGAGATGCTTTGTTGAGCTCGGCACTCTGCAGGTTCACCACTCTTTGCACCAGACCTGCCTGAATGCATGTTGACCGGTGAGCTGGGTGCAGGTGTTACTGAACTGTATGTCTCTCCATGAGCTGTGCCCAGCTGGAGTATGTAAAAAGACAGAGTTTTTGTTACATTTCTATGCCACCATGAATATTTCAGTGGGGCGTCAGTCAATATTATTGTCCTGCTCCCATATGAGAGTTAAGCTGGAGCTCCTGTGACGCCTGTCACTCTTTCCATGAGCGGGGTCACCCTCCTTTCTCCGCGCCCCGGGGGGCGCTGCATTGTTTAAGATCAGCCTGATGGCAGATTGCCTTTCCTCCTCACCTGCCAGAGCGTCTCTGTAATGACAGCAGCTGAATAACTGTCATAATGAGCGATGCAACCCTGTAAAGAGCTCAGCACTGCTCTCAGCACTGTCTCTACAGCACTGTCTCTCAGCACTGCTCTCAGCACTGTCTCTACAGCACTGTCTCTCAGCACTGCTCTCAGCACTGTCTCTACAGCACTGTCTCTCAGCACTGCTCTCAGCACTGTCTCTACAGCACTGTCTCTCAGCACTGCTCTCAGCACTGTCTCTACAGCACTGTCTCTCAGCACTGTCTCTCAGCACTGTCTCTCAGCACTGCTCTCAGCACTGTCTCTACAGCACTGTCTCTCAGCACTGCTCTCAGCACTGTCTCTCAGCACTGTCTCTACAGCACTGTCTCTACAGCACTGCTCTCAGCACTGTCTCTACAGCACTGTCTCTACAGCACTGCTCTCAGCACTGTCTCTACAGCACTGTCTCTACAGCACTGCTCTCAGCACTGTCTCTACAGCACTGTCTCTCAGCACTGCTCTCAGCACTGTCTCTCAGCACTGCTCTCAGCACTGTCTCTACAGCACTGTCTCTCAGCACTGCTCTCAGCACTGTCTCTCAGCACTGCTCTCAGCACTGTCTCTACAGCACTGTCTCTCAGCACTGCTCTCAGCACTGTCTCTCAGCACTGTCTCTCAGCACTGCTCTCAGCACTGCTCTCAGCACTGTCTCTCAGCACTGCTCTCAGCACTGTCTCTACAGCACTGTCTCTCAGCACTGTCTCTCAGCACTGCTCTCAGCACTGTCCTCTCAGCACTGCTCTCAGCACTGCTCTCAGCACTGTCTCTCAGCACTGCTCTCAGCACTGTCTCTACAGCACTGTCTCTACAGCACTGTCTCTCAGCACTGCTCTCAGCACTGTCTCTCAGCACTGCTCTCAGCACTGTCTCTCAGCACTGCTCTCAGCACTGCTCTCAGCACTGTCTCTCAGCACTGTCTCTACAGCACTGTCTCTCAGCACTGCTCTCAGCACTGTCTCTACAGCACTGTCTCTCAGCACTGCTCTCAGCACTGTCTCTACAGCACTGTCTCTCAGCACTCTCTCAGCACTGTCTCTACAGCACTGTCTCTCAGCACTGTCTCTACAGCACTGTCTCTACAGCACTGTCTCTCAGCACTGCTCTCAGCACTGTCTCTCAGCACTGCTCTCAGCACTGTCTCTACAGCACTGTCTCTCAGCACTGCTCTCAGCACTGTCTCTCAGCACTGTCTCTCAGCACTGCTCTCAGCACTGCTCTCAGCACTGTCTCTCAGCACTGCTCTCAGCACTGTCTCTACAGCACTGTCTCTACAGCACTGTCTCTCAGCACTGCTCTCAGCACTGTCTCTCAGCACTGCTCTCAGCACTGTCTCTCAGCACTGCTCTCAGCACTGCTCTCAGCACTGTCTCTCAGCACTGTCTCTACAGCACTGTCTCTCAGCACTGCTCTCAGCACTGTCTCTACAGCACTGTCTCTCAGCACTGCTCTCAGCACTGTCTCTACAGCACTGTCTCTCAGCACTCTCTCAGCACTGTCTCTACAGCACTGTCTCTACAGCACTGTCTCTCAGCACTGCTCTCAGCACTGCTCTCAGCACTGTCTCTACAGCACTGTCTCTACAGCACTGTCTCTCAGCACTGTCTCTACAGCACTGTCTCTCAGCACTGTCTCTCAGCACTGTCTCTACAGCACTGTCTCTACAGCACTGCTCTCAGCACTGTCTCTCAGCACTGTCTCTCAGCACTGTCTCTCAGCACTGTCAGCACTGCTCTCAGCACTGTCTCTACAGCACTGTCTCTCAGCACTGTCTCTCAGCACTGTCTCTCAGCACTGTCTCTACAGCACTGTCTCTCAGCACTGCTCTCAGCACTGTCTCTCAGCACTGCTCTCAGCACTGCTCTCAGCACTGTCTCTCAGCACTGTCTCTACAGCACTGCTCTCAGCACTGCTCTCAGCACTGTCTCTACAGCACTGTCTCTACAGCACTGTCTCTCAGCACTGTCTCTACAGCACTGTCTCTCAGCACTGCTCTCAGCACTGTCTCTACAGCACTGTCTCTCAGCACTGTCTCTACAGCACTGCTCTCAGCACTGTCTCTACAGCACTGTCTCTCAGCACTGTCAGCACTGCTCTCAGCACTGTCTCTACAGCACTGTCTCTCAGCACTGTCTCTACAGCACTGTCTCTACAGCACTGTCTCTCAGCACTGTCTCTACAGCACTGTCTCTCAGCACTGCTCTCAGCACTGTCTCTCAGCACTGTCTCTCAGCACTGTCTCTCAGCACTGTCTCTCAGCACTGTCTCTACAGCACTGTCTCTCAGCACTGTCTCTACAGCACTGTCTCTACAGCACTGTCTCTCAGCACTGTCTCTCAGCACTGTCTCTCAGCACTGCTCTCAGCACTGTCTCTACAGCACTGTCTCTCAGCACTGCTCTCAGCACTGTCTCTCAGCACTGTCAGCACTGCTCTCAGCACTGTCTCTACAGCACTGTCTCTACAGCACTGTCTCTACAGCACTGTCTCTCAGCACTGCTCTCAGCACTGTCTCTACAGCACTGTCTCTACAGCACTGCTCTCAGCACTGTCTCTCAGCACTGTCTCTCAGCACTGCTCTCAGCACTGTCTCTACAGCACTGTCTCTCAGCACTGTCAGCACTGCTCTCAGCACTGTCTCTACAGCACTGTCTCTCAGCACTGTCTCTACAGCACTGTCTCTACAGCACTGCTCTCAGCACTGCTCTCAGCACTGTCTCTCAGCACTGTCTCTACAGCACTGTCTCTACAGCACTGCTCTCAGCACTGTCTCTCAGCACTGTCTCTCAGCACTGTCTCTCAGCACTGTCAGCACTGCTCTCAGCACTGTCTCTACAGCACTGTCTCTCAGCACTGTCTCTACAGCACTGTCTCTACAGCACTGCTCTCAGCACTGTCTCTCAGCACTGTCAGCACTGCTCTCAGCACTGTCTCTCAGCACTGTCTCTACAGCACTGTCTCTACAGCACTGCTCTCAGCACTGTCTCTCAGCACTGTCTCTACAGCACTGTCTCTCAGCACTGTCTCTCAGCACTGCTCTCAGCACTGCTCTCAGCACTGTCTCTCAGCACTGTCTCTACAGCACTGTCTCTCAGCACTGCTCTCAGCACTGCTCTCAGCACTGTCTCTCAGCACTGCTCTCAGCACTGTCTCTACAGCACTGTCTCTCAGCACTGCTCTCAGCACTGCTCTCAGCACTGTCTCTCAGCACTGCTCTCAGCACTGCTCTCAGCACTGTCTCTCAGCACTGTCTCTACAGCACTGTCTCTCAGCACTGCTCTCAGCACTGTCTCTCAGCACTGTCTCTACAGCACTGTCTCTCAGCACTGCTCTCAGCACTGCTCTCAGCACTGTCTCTCAGCACTGCTCTCAGCACTGCTCTCAGCACTGTCTCTCAGCACTGTCTCTACAGCACTGTCTCTCAGCACTGTCTCTACAGCACTGTCTCTACAGCACTGCTCTCAGCACTGTCTCTCAGCACTGTCTCTACAGCACTGCTCTCAGCACTGTCTCTACAGCACTGTCTCTCAGCACTGTCTCTCAGCACTGTCTCTACAGCACTGTCTCTACAGCACTGTCTCTCAGCACTGCTCTCAGCACTGTCTCTACAGCACTGTCTCTCAGCACTCTCTCAGCACTGTCTCTACAGCACTGTCTCTACAGCACTGTCTCTCAGCACTGCTCTCAGCACTGTCTCTACAGCACTGTCTCTCAGCACTGTCTCTACAGCACTGCTCTCAGCACTGTCTCTCAGCACTGTCTCTACAGCACTGTCTCTCAGCACTGTCTCTCAGCACTGTCTCTCAGCACTGTCTCTACAGCACTGTCTCTACAGCACTGTCTCTCAGCACTGCTCTCAGCACTGTCTCTACAGCACTGTCTCTCAGCACTGCTCTCAGCACTGTCTCTACAGCACTGTCTCTCAGCACTCTCTCAGCACTGTCTCTACAGCACTGTCTCTACAGCACTGTCTCTCAGCACTGCTCTCAGCACTGCTCTCAGCACTGTCTCTACAGCACTGTCTCTCAGCACTGTCTCTACAGCACTGTCTCTCAGCACTGTCTCTCAGCACTGTCTCTACAGCACTGTCTCTACAGCACTGCTCTCAGCACTGTCTCTCAGCACTGTCTCTCAGCACTGTCTCTCAGCACTGTCAGCACTGCTCTCAGCACTGTCTCTACAGCACTGTCTCTCAGCACTGTCTCTCAGCACTGTCTCTACAGCACTGTCTCTCAGCACTGCTCTCAGCACTGTCTCTCAGCACTGTCTCTCAGCACTGTCTCTCAGCACTGTCAGCACTGCTCTCAGCACTGTCTCTACAGCACTGTCTCTCAGCACTGTCTCTCAGCACTGCTCTCAGCACTGTCTCTCAGCACTGTCTCTACAGCACTGTCTCTACAGCACTGTCTCTACAGCACTGTCTCTCAGCACTGCTCTCAGCACTGCTCTCAGCACTGTCTCTACAGCACTGTCTCTACAGCACTGCTCTCAGCACTGTCTCTCAGCACTGCTCTCAGCACTGCTCTCAGCACTGTCTCTACAGCACTGTCTCTACAGCACTGCTCTCAGCACTGTCTCTCAGCACTGCTCTCAGCACTGCTCTCAGCACTGTCTCTACAGCACTGTCTCTACAGCACTGTCTCTACAGCACTGTCTCTCAGCACTGTCTCTCAGCACTGCTCTCAGCACTGCTCTCAGCACTGTCTCTACAGCACTGTCTCTACAGCACTGTCTCTCAGCACTGCTCTCAGCACTGTCTCTCAGCACTGTCTCTACAGCACTGTCTCTACAGCACTGTCTCTACAGCACTGCTCTCAGCACTGTCTCTACAGCACTGTCTCTACAGCACTGCTCTCAGCACTGCTCTCAGCACTGTCTCTACAGCACTGTCTCTACAGCACTGTCTCTACAGCACTGTCTCTCAGCACTGTCTCTCAGCACTGCTCTCAGCACTGCTTTCTGCAGCAGCTGTGTGCCTTGCTGCTCAGACGTACGGAGATCGATGAAAATTCCGGTGAAACGGCAAATCCAGCAGTTTTTATAGAGAGAAGTGGGAGAAAAGCACTGTGTTCTCTATGTTGCACACTAAACTGAGGATATGTAACAATCATTGCGTGAAAATCCCAATCAAGAGAATCAAATTAGCTTAACTGCTCAGAGATCAACATTTCCAGTTAATTCAAAATTAAATCTCTTGAAAAACAGAGCGAAAGAAATTTCTGGCGACCTCTTGTGGTTAAAGAAGCTCAGAACACTCCGACTTAAAATTGTGTGGTTGATCCGTTATGTTAGACAAAATACGAGAGTACCAACGTAATTGTAAATCGCTTTTAATAATATATCGTGATCCCAGACAAAAATCACACATGAACTCTGAGGTAGACCTTTGGCACTATTATTTATTATCTGAAATTTAGCTAAATGCTTTCAAGCTCTAGGTCTACAAGAACACACACAGGTCCATTCCATTTAAAAATGTTCATTTTGTTTAATTAAAACACAACTGTGATACACATTTTTCATTTGTTGTCATTTTTTATTTACTTAATACAGTTTCATTCCTTCTCAGATCAAGTTTAAGACAAATGTAGTGGTCTTTCAAAGTTACTCACAACAAACACACACTTTCCCAACATTGCTGTAAGTCTTCCTTCCTGTTTCAGTCTCTTGCATGTGCTTTGGCTGCAGTGCTGGCAGGCTGTTCCTTTCAGAGAAGCTTCTCTCTCACTTCATTCATTCTGCAGAATTCCCTTTCTCTCACTCATCTTCCACCCTTCCATTCATCCCTCTAAACTTCTAAAGTCCGTGCATCCTCCAATCACAGTGCCAGCTCCCTGCCAACAAGCTAGTCTGTTCACAATTTGTAAAACACCCTGATAATTAAAAAAACATGAGAACTACAATATATATTTTGCTTTCATCTGAAGTAGACAAAAGAAGTAATAAAGCTTATCTAAAAGAATATAAATTAAATAATAGCCTCCTGTTTTAAAAGAAGTTGTACTATGTTCAAATGGAATAATTCACATAAAAAGCTAAACAGACAAACACACACAATACACAAACCCTGGTTTGGCTACGGCTCTTATTGGTCCACAGGAGCGTCCGGTTTGGACAGCGGACAGCAGGGTGAGGAGCAGTGGGGAGGGTAAGGCACTGCAGCTGCTGCTCCTGAGAGGAACAAGGCCGTGCCTCTGAACAGGGACTCCCTGTTCAGAGCTGCAGTCTCCATCACTGCTGCGTTCTCCCAGCTGCTCTCTGCCATCTGGACAAGCATCTGCGCATCTGGGGTCGGCGTCGGCCCTTTACTTTTTGGATAAGAATTTCATTTTATTACCTGAAAAGAAAATGTGTTACTTTAAAATGGCTGAAGTTACTGATGGTTATGCAGTAACACATTATCAGTCATGGCAGAGACATGTTGTAGAATTTCTCCTCTGTCTCCTCACCTAGACCTTTGAGGAACTTGTTGACCCCACAGTGCTCACTCCCAGGCAGAGAGTGCAGGTAGTCCTGAGCCCTCACTTCAAAAAGACCTGAGACAGAGGCTGCAGTCAGCAATGAGCCTGCAGCTGGAAAGGGTGATACTGCAGGACTACACCTTAAAAGAGCATGCTGAGAGCAGAGAGATACAGCACCGTGCAACAGTCAGATACACACAGCACAGACACAGCTCTGTAAAAGCTGCTATACTGGGCTGGAACGCCACAGTGTGGCCAGTGAGATACACTGCAGAGCTTTACTCTGCACACCGTCGGTGTGTGGGAGCGAGGAGGAACGATGGGGAGGAGCGGTGGGGAGAAGCAGCAGGGAGGAGCAGCGGGGAGGAGCAGCAGGGAGGAGCAGCGGGTTTCCCTGCACACAGTACCTCTCAGACCTTGCCTCCGCAGCTCCCGCTCCTGGATGAACCCGGTGAACATCTGCGTCTCCATGAAGAGCTCCAGGAAGCGGCGCAGGCTCCGGGAGGAGACGGCCTTACGGAAGGCCTCGCGTTGGAAGGAGGAGGAGGACTCTTCCTCACACTCCCCGGGGGTCATGAAGAGTGAGTAGTGTCCCACCATCTCCACAAAGAAGCGCACGAAGGCCTCAGACACCACAGCACTGAGTGAGCAGGAGTCTGAGCAGGGAGAGAGTCAGAGCACAGTGCTGAGAGAGTCAGAGCACAGCACAGTGTTCAGCAGGGGGAGCTGTTTTGCTGAGGGACTCACCGCTGGGGGCCTCTGCCCCCTCGCAGGCCAGCTCTCTCCTCCCCTCCAGCACCTGCTCCAGTGCTGCCTGCAGCTTGTGGGGCAGGATGGAGTCCTTGTCGTCCGTCTGAGAGGGACAGGGAAAAGCGTGTAGCTAAGCGTGCTGATAGCCCTGTGCTGTGCTGCGGGGAAGGGCGGAGTCTGTACCTGTGTGAGGAAGCGGCTGCTGCCCAGGTCCACCACCAGCACCTGCGGGGTGAGGGAGAGAGTGAGGTCACTGCCTCCTGTGCAGACACACCTGCAACAGTTCTGCCCACTGTGTGATCAGCGAGGGGGTCACCCTGCAGTGGCACCATCGCCCCCCAGAGAGGAAGAAAATCTGACCTTTGACCTCTGGCCATATGTATGTGCAGGCAGCTTGGCGGCTCACCTCCTCGACGGGCAGCTCTGTGAGGCGGGGCAGGGAGCTGGACAGCAGCCCCACGATGAAGGGGGTGGGGGTGCAGACGATGTCGATCATGGAGGGGGGCAGCACCGGGATGTAGGTGTGCTGCCAGGTGAAGGGGTACAGCAGAGCCACCACTGCGTGGCAGCACTGAGACAGCGTGCTGAGAGAGAGAGAAACAGAGAGATAGAGAGAGAGAGAGAGAGAGAGAGAGAGAGAGAGAGGGAGTTACACATCAATACAGAGAGAGATATACACATCAATACAGAGAGAGAGAGAGAGAGAGAGAGAGAGGGAGTTACACATCAATACAGAGAGAGATACACATCAATACAGAGAGAGAGACAGAGAGGGAGTTACACATCGATACAGAGAGAGATATACACATCAATACAGAGAGAGAGAGAGAGAGAGAGAGAGAGAGAGAGAGAGAGAGAGAGGGAGTTACACATCAATACAGAGAGAGATATACACATCAATACAGAGAGAGAGATATACACATCAATACAGAGAGAGAGAGAGAGAGAGAGAGAGGGAGGGAGTTACACATCAATACAGAGAGAGAGATATACACATCAATACAGAGAGAGAGAGAGAGAGGGAGAGGGAGTTACACATCAATACAGAGAGAGAGATATACACATCAATACAGAGAGAGAGAGAGAGAGGGAGAGGGAGTTACACATCAATACAGAGAGAGAGATATACACATCAATACAGAGAGAGAGATATAGAGAGAGATATACACATCAATACAGAGAGAGAGATATACACATCAATACAGAGAGAGAGAGATATACACATCAATACAGAGAGAGAGATATACACATCAATACAGAGAGAGAGAGAGAGAGGGAGAGGGAGTTACACATCAATACAGAGAGAGAGATATACACATCAATACAGAGAGAGAGAGAGAGAGGGAGAGGGAGTTACACATCAATACAGAGAGAGAGATATACACATCAATACAGAGAGAGAGAGAGAGCGAGAGAGGGAGTTACACATCAATACAGAGAGAGAGATATACACATCAATACAGAGAGAGAGAGAGAGAGGGAGAGGGAGTTACACATCAATACAGAGAGAGATATACACATCAATACAGAGAGAGAGAGATATACACATCAATACAGAGAGAGAGAGAGAGCGAGAGAGGGAGTTACACATCAATACAGAGAGAGAGATATACACATCAATACAGAGAGAGAGAGAGAGGGAGAGAGGGAGAGGGAGTTACACATCAATACAGAGAGAGATATACACATCAATACAGAGAGAGAGATATACACATCAATACAGAGAGAGAGAGAGAGAGCGAGAGAGGGAGTTACACATCAATACAGAGAGAGAGATACACATCAATACAGAGAGAGAGAGAGAGGGAGAGGGAGTTACACATCAATACAGAGAGAGAGATACACATCAATACAGAGAGAGAGATATACACATCAATACAGAGAGAGAGATATACACATCAATACAGAGAGAGAGAGAGAGCGAGAGAGGGAGTTACACATCAATACAGAGAGAGAGAGAGAGAGGGAGAGGGAGTTACACATCGATACAGAGAGAGAGATATACACATCAATACAGAGAGAGAGAGAGAGAGGGAGAGGGAGTTACACATCGATACAGAGAGAGAGATATACACATCAATACAGAGAGAGAGATATACACATCAATACAGAGAGAGAGAGAGAGAGAGAGAGGGAGTTACACATCAATACAGAGAGAGAGATATACACATCAATGCAGAGAGAGAGATATACACATCAATACAGAGAGAGAGAGAGAGAGGGAGAGGGAGTTACACATCGATACAGAGAGAGAGATATACACATCAATACAGAGAGAGAGAGAGAGGGAGAGAGGGAGAGGGAGTTACACATCAATACAGAGAGAGATATACACATCAATACAGAGAGAGAGATATACACATCAATACAGAGAGAGAGAGAGAGCGAGAGAGGGAGTTACACATCAATACAGAGAGAGAGATACACATCAATACAGAGAGAGAGATATACACATCAATACAGACAGAGAGAGAGAGCGAGAGAGGGAGTTACACATCAATAAAGAGAGAGAGAGAGAGAGGGAGAGGGAGTTACACATCAATACAGAGAGAGATATGCACATCAATACAGAGAGAGAGATATACACATCAATACAGAGAGAGAGAGAGAGCGAGAGAGGGAGTTACACATCAATACAGAGAGAGAGAGAGAGGGAGAGGGAGTTACACATCGATACAGAGAGAGAGATATACACATCAATACAGAGAGAGAGAGAGAGAGGGAGAGGGAGAGGGAGTTACACATCGATACAGAGAGAGAGATATACACATCAATACAGAGAGAGAGATATACACATCAATACAGAGAGAGAGAGAGCGAGAGAGGGAGTTACACATCAATACAGAGAGAGAGATACACATCAATACAGAGAAAGAGAGAGAGAGAGAGAGGGAGTTACACATCAATACAGAGAGAGAGATATACACATCAATACAGAGAGAGAGAGAGAGAGGGAGAGGGAGTTACACATCAATACAGAGAGAGAGATATACACATCAATACAGAGAGAGAGAGAGAGAGAGAGGGAGTTACACATCAATACAGAGAGAGAGATATACACATCAATACAGAGAGAGAGAGAGAGGGAGAGGGATTTACACATCAATACAGAGAGAGATATACACATCAATACAGAGAGAGAGATATACACATCAATACAGAGAGAGAGAGAGAGCGAGAGAGAGGGAGTTACACATCAATACAGAGAGAGAGATATACACATCAATACAGAGAGAGAGAGAGACAGAGAGAGAGATATACACATCAATACAGAGAGAGAGATATATACATCAATACAGAGAGAGAGAGAGAGAGAGAGAGATATATACACATCAATACAGAGAGAGAGATACACATCAATACAGAGAGAGAGATATACACATCAATACAGAGAGAGAGATATACACATCAATACAGAGAGAGAGAGAGAGAGAGAGAGGGAGAGGGAGTTACACATCAATACAGAGAGAGATATACACATCAATACAGAGAGAGAGAGAGAGAGGGAGAGGGAGTTACACATCAATACAGAGAGAGAGATATACACATCAATACAGAGAGAGAGAGAGAGCGAGAGAGGGAGTTACACATCAATACAGAGAGAGAGATATACACATCAATGCAGAGATAGAGAGAGAGAGAGAGAGGGAGAGGGAGTTACACATCAATACAGAGAGAGATATACACATCAATACAGAGAGAGAGAGAGAGAGGGAGAGGGAGTTACACATCAATACAGAGAGAGATATACACATCAATACAGAGAGAGAGATATACACATCAATACAGAGAGAGATATACACATCAATACAGAGAGAGATATACACATCAATACAGAGAGAGAGAGATATACACATCAATGCAGAGATAGAGAGAGAGAGAGAGAGGGAGAGGGAGAGGGAGTTACACATCAATACAGAGAGAGAGATATACACATCAATACAGAGAGAGAGAGGGAGAGGGAGAGGGAGTTACACATCAATACAGAGAGAGAGATATACACATCAATACAGAGAGAGAGAGGGAGAGGGAGAGGGAGTTACACATCGATACAGAGAGAGAGGGGGTCACACAGCGGCACCCCACACTGTGCCAGGTGCAGGGCCGTGTTTTTGCAGAAGGGTTTCAGTATCATGAAACAGCAGGACGCATCAGAGAGAGCATCGTGTTTAAATCCTCCCCAATAAGCACTTTGCTCCAGAAAGCTATTCATGAGCAGTGCAGCCAAATGCAATACTTGCGTGTGGCAAAACCTGTCGAAAAAGTCGCTTTAGCGACTTAAAAATCACTTTGATATTTTAATATTAATCACAAATATTTCGCATTCAGAAAATACAATCACTAACTTTTAAACCAGGATGAAAATTGTCCTGTTTTAATCTGCTGTAGTTTGTGTCCCCCTGTCGGTAACCGACTGTAAAGTTACCTCCGCGTCCCGTATGACTAGAATTGAGCGCTTATTGGTATTAATGATATTCGACAACAGGCGAAGAAGAAATGACTGCACCGATCGCACCATAAGAACTGCACAAGCTTCCCTCCAAAAGCCACCTGCGCTGTGTCACATTCCTCTGCTCACAACAGCTGCTCAGCGCAAGTGTCCCTGCCCGCTAAATTCAAAGCACAGCTACCCTTTTCAAGAGCTGCTGGAAAGGCGCACTCTTAAAGGCAGGCTAAATAAATGCTAAATTCCAACTTTTCATGCCATGCACATACTAAAAGAGCAGAGTCAGACAACACAGCGAGTGACATTTCCTTGGTGATGACAGTTTCTCTGATATGCAATAATTTTGTAATGCCATTAGATAACATTACATTACATTGTTGGCATTTACCAAACGCTCTTATGCAGAGCAACTTACATTAGTTACAATGTTATCCATTTATACAGCTGGATATTTACTGAGGCAATTCTGGATTAAGTACCTCGCCCAAGGGTACAGCAGCAGTGCCCCAGCGGGTACTATGCTACACCGCCACACCATGTATAAAGCCCATGTATATTTCTAATTTATCAGTTTTTCCTTTCAAATAAAAATACATATAAATATGAAAGTATTCCAACATACACCTACGGCAATGTCTCAAGCCTTTATTAAAATGGACAGTGAAATCCTTTTCTTACCTGTTTTCCATAGCGATCAGCAGCATTGCAGAAAGACGAATACCCGCGGTGTGGGTTAAACCCGGCTAATAAGCAGACAACAGCCAATAGGAACCGAGGCCAGAACAGGTGCGAATTCACCACCATGGATACGGTTCTGAAATATGAAAAACACACAGTTTCAGGTATTAATGGCAATGAAATAAAAATACTTATTTAATCTTAGCTCCTCGATCTTATATTAGTTGTAGTATATATGATGAAGACTGACGAAAACCTATTTCGTGCAATCCCGTGAACAAGACGCTGCAAAATATCGCATGTACTACTGGTAATGAATCTAAAGTTACTGTTAATGTTAACGATTGTATATTTGATAATACGCCAGTATATCTGGTCATTATTATTGAGATCAACAGATGAATAGGGTGCGTTTCGCTTTAAGAGCGGAGCGCTGTCCGGACTGATATGAATGAGGGGCCGGAAGCGGGCCCTGTGTGCGGAAGGCAATCACAGACACAGGGGCTGCACGAAACTCAAAACAAATTTATTTCATTTACTGTTTATGCAGAGGTGTAGCTGGCTTTGTGCACTGGCTAACGGGCTAGCAAGCTTGACCTTAAATAACTACCGCAGTGCTGCGGCTGCAATGTGCCGGAAATACGTTTTGGATTTTGTGACTCACTGCATCTGTCTCTGATCCTGCATGCCTGCGCTTTGCAGAGAGGGGTTTTATAACGCAGCGTATCTCTGATCTGCAGCTGCTGTCCTTCACAGTAACACAAACACAGCAGCTCCACAGCCTCTTTCGGTAACGAGCGACTACTGCTCGCCTGCTAAATTAGCAATTCACTTCAGAATTTAACAAGCGTCAAAATTAAGACATTTCATGATGTCAGGTTTGTTTATGTTGTTGTCATTAGCGTTACAATGTCCTTAACGTGTAGCCACGGTACTGTAACTGCGAAGGAGAAAACTAGGACGGACCGCTGTCCCGTCAGAAAGGTAGCAAGGAAGGTCAGCTGTACTCTGCCGTGTGAAAGCACGAGGCTGTGAAGGCATGATTGTGAAAGCATGAAGCTGTGAAGGCATGATTGTGAAAGCGTGAAGCTGTGAAGGCATGATTGTGAAAGCGTGAAGCTGTGAAGGCATGATTGTGAAAGCGTGAAGCTGTGACATTCCAATTGCAAGCTTGCAACCTGCACCTGAACGCTAACCTGTGAGAAGGCTTACTGTGGGTGAATTTTAATATGAGATATTTACGTATTTAAAGGTTGTTGTAAAGTAAAGATTAGAGCTTTGGCATTTAAAGATGACAACTCTGATCGCAAGAAGCGTACTTCTGCAGCTCAGGCGTTCTGTTCAGAGAGTTGGCGTGTCTCCGTCGGCGAGAGTCCGCTTTGAGCGCACCCTGCGCTGCTGCGGCAGAACCGCTCCGTTATTAGCGCAAGTGCCGAGGGGGGCGCTGTTGTGCTGGGGGGCAGAAAAGGCCCTGCTCCGCGGCGCCAGCTGCCAGGAGGGCGCCGTGGCAGCGCGGCCGGCGGACAGGAAGTCTTTAGTGAAGGTGCAGGTGCACAGAGTGGCCTTCGTGGTGCGGCTCGGCCTGCGAGCTCTGGTGCTGCTGCTGAAGTTCGGGCCGCTGTTGCTGCTCTACCCCCTCTGTCTGATGTGGGGCCGTCTGGGCTCCCGCTGGCTGGACGCCCTGCTGTGGGTGACCGAGACCTCGGGCCCGACCTTCATCAAGCTGGGCCAGTGGGCCAGCACGCGGCAGGACGTCTTTTCCCCCGAGTTCTGCGACAGGTTCTCCAGGCTGCACGTGCAGGTGCGGCCACACCCCTGGGCGCACACAAAGCAGAGCCTGAGGAGGGCCTTCGGAGAGGGCTGGAGGCGCCTGTTTGTGTTCGACAGCCGGGACCCGGTGGGCTCGGGCTGCGTGGCGCAGGTCTACAGGGCCTCAGCCAGAGTGGACAGCGTGGAAGACCCCGCCTTCCAGCGCCTGGTGCAGGACATGGAGAGAGAGGAGCTGCTGCAGGCCTGGGAGATCCCGGGGCTGGGGGGCAGTCTGGGGTCACTGTGGAGTCAAGCACGGGCGGGGGGCGAAGAAGGCCAGCCGGGGACTGGGGAGGCTCCATCTTCAGCCCCACAGGGAGGGGAGCCCCAAAATACAGACAAACCCCAGAAGCAGGAGCACCTAATACCAGTAGCCATCAAGGTATGTGCATGTGCCCTCACGAGGAACCGTCACGAGCGCTGTTACAGCCCTCATTCTCCCAGACACAATGAGCGCATAAAGCTGGACTCCCTCTCTCTCTGCGTGCGTGTGCGGGTGCGTGCGGGTGCATGTGTGTGTGTAGGTGCTTCACCCCGGCATCAGCAGGCAGGTGCAGATAGACCTGCTGCTCATGAAGGCGGCCAGCTGGGTGCTGCACAATCTGCCCGGCCTCCGGTGGCTCAGTCTGCCAGAGATCGTGGAGGAGTTCGAGAAGCTCATGACCAGACAGGTGCTCTTCCTAAATGCTGTCCAGCCGACAGATGGGCCATTCAGACCATCTGAGTGATTACCTTCTTGTGTTGTAACAGATTGACCTGCGGTACGAGGCACAGAACATGGAGAGGTTTCAGGAGAACTTCCACAATGTGGATTTTGTGACATTCCCCACCCCACTCCGACCATTTGTCACCAGGAATGTTTTGGTGGAAACGTTTGAGGTCAGCCTCTGTTGTGCTGCTGTCTGTGAATGCAAACCAAACCGGAATGTCCTCCGTTAAAAATAAGAGAAGCAAAACAATGCTCACCTGAGAGCTGGCAGATACAGAGAGAGCCAGCTTCAGCAGTGTTCGGTTGTTGTGGAGAAAATAGCCAACACTTCACACTAAAATGAACAGAAAGAATGTTCAAAACCCCAGTAATTTATTTAAAAAAACCAACAAATAAAAGGACCCAGCCGGTGCACAGAGTCAGCTGAAAAGGGTGAGCCTTCTGCTTTCAAGCCAGACACCTATATTTCATATGCCTGTAATTAGGCAGGTGTGGCTCATTAACCAATGGCTGGTTGTCTACAAATAAATTACACACAGTGACCATTACAATTAACAAATAAACAGTAAACCTGTTCAGATTAAACTGATCATTGAGCTCAGTTATTGACAAGGTTGAAAATGGAAAGACAACAATTCTTAGACATTTAACAGATTGATAACGGAACAGTTTTTCACAGCTGGTATTGGCTCTTTCAGGAGAGTGAGCCCATCTCCAGCTTCCTGAGTCCAGACGTACCGCAGGAAGTGAAGCAGAAGATCGCCAGGATGGGAGTGGACACTCTGCTGAAGATGGTGAGGGGGGGGGGCCTGTGAGTGTGTGGGCGGGACATGTGACTATGTGGGCGGGGTCTGTGAGAGTGCAGGCGGGGCATGTGGGCATGTGAGCGTGTGGGCATGTGAGTGTGTGGGTGGGGCCTGTGAGCGTGTGGGCATGTGAGTGTGTGGGCATGTGAGTGTGTGGGTGGAGTCTGTGAGTGTGTGGGCATGTGAGTGTGTGGGCATGTGAGTGTGGGTGGAGTCTGTGAGCGTGTGGGCATGTGAGTGTGTGGGTGGGGCCTGTGAGCGTGTGGGCATGTGAGTGTGTGGGTGCGGCCTGTGAGCGTGTGGGCATGTGAGTGTGTGGGCATGTGAGTGTGTGGGTGGGGCCTGTGAGTGTGTGGGCATGTGAGTGTGGGCGGGGCCTGTGAGCGTGTGGGCATGTGAGTGTGTGGGTGGGGCCTGTGAGCGTGTGGGCATGTGAGTGTGTGGGCAGGGCCTGTGAGCGTGTGGGCATGTGAGTGTGTGGGCGGGGCCTGTGAGTGTGTGGGCATGTGAGTGTGTGGGTGGAGTCTGTGAGTGTGTGGGCATGTGAGTGTGGGCGGGGCCTGTGAGTGTGTGGGCATGTGAGTGTGGGCGGGGCCTGTGAGTGTGTGGGCATGTGAGTGTGTGGGTGGAGTCTGTGAGCGTGTGGGCATGTGAGTGTGGGCGGGGCCTGTGAGTGTGTGGGCATGTGAGTGTGGGCGGGGCCTGTGAGTGTGTGGGCATGTGAGTGTGTGGGTGGGGCCTGTGAGTGTGTGGGCATGTGAGTGTGGGCGGGGCCTGTGAGTGTGTGGGCATGTGAGTGTGGGCAGGGCCTGTGAGCGTGTGGGCATGTCAGTGTGTGGGCGGGGCCTGTGAGTGTGTGGGCATGTGAGTGTGTGGGCAGGGCCTGTGAGCGTGTGGGCATGTCAGTGTGTGGGCGGGGCCTGTGAGCGTGTGGGCATGTGAGTGTGTGGGCAGGGCCTGTGAGCGTGTGGGCATGTCAGTGTGTGGGCGGGGTCTGTGAGAGTACGGGCGGGGCATGTGAGCGTGTGGGCATGTGAGTGTGGGCGGGGCCTGTGAGTGTGTGGGCATGTGAGTGTGGGCGGGACATGTGACTATGTGGGCGGGGTCTGTGAGAGTGCAGGCGGGGCATGTGGGCATGTGAGTGTGTGGGCATGTGAGTGTGGGCGGGGCCTGTGAGTGTGTGTGTCAGGCCTGTGAGCATATGGGTGGGGCCTGTGAGCGTGTGGGCATGTCAGTGTGTGGGTGGAGTCTGTGAGAGTGCGGGTGGGGCATGTGAGTGTGTGGGCGGGGCCTGTGAGTGTGTGTGTCGGGCATGTGAGTGTGTGGGCAGGGCCTGTGAGCGTGTGGGCATGTCAGTGTGTGGGCGGGGTCTGTGAGTGTGTGTGTGGGGCTGTGTATGTGGGCATGTGAGTGTGTGGGCAGGGCCTGTGAGCGTGTGGGCATGTCAGTGTGTGGGCGGGGCCTGTGAGTGTGTGTGTGGGGCTGTGTATGTGGGCATGTGAGTGTGTGGGCAGGGCCTGTGAGCGTGTGGGCATGTCAGTGTGTGGGCGGGGCCTGTGAGTGTGTGGGCATGTGAGTGTGTGGGCAGGGCCTGTGAGCGTGTGGGCATGTCAGTGTGTGGGCGGGGCCTGTGAGTGTGTGGGCATGTGAGTGTGTGGGCAGGGCCTGTGAGCGTGTGGGCATGTCAGTGTGTGGGCGGGGTCTGTGAGAGTACGGGCGGGGCATGTGAGCGTGTGGGCATGTGAGTGTGTGGGCAGGGCCTGTGAGCGTGTGGGCATGTCAGTGTGGGCATGTGAGTGTGTGGGCGGGGCCTGTGAGTGTGTGTGTGGGGCTGTGTATGTGGGCATGTGAGTGTGGGTGGGGCCTGTGAGTGTGTGTGTCGGGCCTGTGAGCATATGGGTGGGGCCTGTGAGTGTGTGTGTCGGGCCTGTGAGCATATGGGTGGGGCCTGTGAGTGTGTGTGTCGGGCCTGTGAGCATATGGGTGGGGCCTGTGAGTGTGTGTGTCGGGCCTGTGAGCATATGGGTGGGGCCTGTGAGCGTGTGGGCATGTCAGTGTGTGGGTGGAGTCTGTGAGAGTGCAGGTGGGGCATGTGAGCGTGTGGGCATGTGAGTGTGTGGGCGGGGCCTGTGAGTGTGTGTGTGGGGCTATGTATGTGGGCATGTGAGTGTGTGGGCGGGGCCTGTGAGTGTGTGTGTGGGGCTATGTATGTGGGCATGTGAGTGTGTGGGCAGGGCCTGTGAGCGTGTGGGCATGTCAGTGTGTGGGCGGGGTCTGTGAGTGTGTGTGTGGGGCTATGTATGTGGGCATGTGAGTGTGTGGGCAGGGCCTGTGAGCGTGTGGGCATGTCAGTGTGTGGGCGGGGTCTGTGAGAGTACGGGCGGGGCATGTGAGCGTGTGGGCACGGCCTGTGTATGTGGGCGGGGCGTAGCATCACTGAGTAACAGGTGTGTTCCCTGCCTCCAGGTTTTTGTGGATAACTTTGTGCACGGGGACCTGCACCCCGGGAACATCCTGGTGCAGGGGGGGCGTGAGGGCGCGCCACGGGGCACCGCCACGCTCACAGACCTGTGGGACACCGTGGTGGTGAGCATGCGGCCGGCGCCCGCCCCGCTGCGTCTCATCCTGCTGGACGCCGGCATCGTGGCACGCCTCAGTGACTCGGACCTGAGGAATTTCCGCGCCGTCTTCACTGCTGTGGTGCTCAGACAGGTAACCCCTCAGCGCCCTCTGCTGGCATAGCGCGGTCACTGCAGGCTCCCTCACCCACTGCAACTGCGATGACCTGATTCCCAATTAGACAGGAGTGACATCAAACATGAAGAATTTGTTCAGTAATATGATGCGTCACAGTAGGAGCGCTCTCTAAACAAAGATACAAATATATAACGGAGTAACAATTTTAACCGACATAAACAGGTAATGAATTACAGCATCAGTCTTTCAACAACAGTATAAAAATGCGTGTAAATGAGCTGATGTGACTCGCAAAGAGAGCCACACGGTGGCAGTATGAGGCCACAAATGAAAATGCGGGTCTCTGGAGCGCTCTTTTCTAATTATGAGCACCAACAGCGAAAACGCGACCTAAACGACTGTCGCCATTAATGCTGCAATAACAAATGTTATCTGTACTGTACCGAAGAGTAACACAGTAACACCATAATACACGTTGAAAAGTTTAAGAACAGAACAGGTTCTTTCCTGTCTGCGGAGGTGACCAACTTATCAGACTTAAATTTACTGACCACATCGCTACGACTACCAGGTCATGCAGATTGCGCTGTACAACATCAGGAAAATCAGGCCCTACCTCTCTTGATGCTGCGCAGCTCCTCGTCCAGGCACTGGTCATCTCAAAACTGGACCACTGCAATGCTCTCTTGGCTGGCCTGCCTGCATGCACTATTAAACCTCTGCAGTTGATACAGAACGCAGCTGCACGTCTGATTTTCAACCAACCAAAGAGGGCTGATGTTACACCTCTCTTTGTGCTGCTCCACTGGCTCCCTGTAGCTGTTCCCTCCCTGTATGTTCAAGGCCTTGATGCTTGCGTACAGGACGAGCAAAAAAGCTGCACCTAGCTACCTGGACTCACTACTACAAGCCTACGTTGCGCTTTGCTAGCGAACGACGTGTGGTGGTCCCGTCGCATCGTGGCGCAAAAGCACTATCCGGAACTTTCTCCCCCGATGTTGGAATGAACTTCCACACTTCACCGGTTCTGCCGAGTCCCTCTCTGTCTTCGGAAGACACAGCTCTTCCGCTCTCACCCGAGCAGCTGAAAAACTTCCTCGCTATCTCCTATTAAACTATGTTAAAAAATGTAATGGTTTGGTTGTAATGCTTTAACGCACTCGTTAGCTTTACCTGCTAGCTTGTACCTTGTCTGGCCAACCATTGAGAACTGGTCAGGCAGATCTTTTAATATTGATGACTCCTTATGGTTTTTTGCTTGTGTTGTATTGTACCTCACTTGGAAGTCGCTTTGGATAAAAGCGTCTGCCAAATGAATAAATGTAAATGTAAACTTGGGAAACCCCGCAGCAATGCTAGCGGTGCTAAATTAGCAGCATTCCAGAATCATACACAGAACCTTATAAATTTACAGGTGCGATGACTAGTATTGCAAAACTTCATGGAACGAGCACGAAACCCACATGGTTACTGATGCACACGAAGTTTGCCAGCCGGGCGAAAGGAGGACAAGACCGTGGGCTGTGTAACCTGAGCGCGGTGCAGCTCATTGCACACGCCTCCTGTCACCTGTCTGCAGGGGGAGAAGGTGGCGGAGCTGATTCTGAAGCACGCCCGGGCGAACGAGTGCAGAGACGTGGCCCGGTTCCAGCAGGAGATGGCCGAGCTGGTGAACAAGGCCCTGAGCGACACCCTGTCTCTGGGGAAGGTGCTGTGTCTCACCCCGCTGCTCCATCCACCCATCAGACCGCCTCTGAGAGAGCGGAAATTCCCAATAGCACGCGTGGAGAGAGGTGTGTGACGTGAGCGCATGGTGTGTGTGTAATGAGTGTGTATACTGACGGTTTTGTTGCGTTGCTCAGGTTCACGTTGCGGACTTGCTCTCTCGCGTCTTTGGGCTGCTGATCCGCCACAAGGTGAGCCAGCACATGGCCTCTGCGTGTGAAAATGTGTTATTTTTGTTCAGAGAGACAGTGCATGGTGAAAATTAGGTTACGTAATGCCTGTTCCATTAGCAGCCACCAGAGGGCGCAGTTCCCAGTCTCTGGCCTGTATGCGCGGTGCTGAATTGTGATGTTCTGTTGCCCTGCTTTGATGAGCAGGTCAAGCTGGAGAGTAACTTCGCCTCCATCGTCTTTGCCATCATGGTGCTTGAAGGTCTTGGGAGGTCCCTGGATCCCAACCTGGACATCCTGGAGATCGCCAAACCCCTGTTGCTGAAAAACTGCGCTTCGCTGCTGTAGCAGCAGACCTGTGGGGTCAGTCTGGGGGCTCTGCAGACGCTGCCTCTCTCAGGAAGAAGGCACTCAGAGGGAAGTGAGTCTGTGCCACTCACACACACTACAGCACACGTCTGCTCCTTGCGAGGGAAGCTGCTGCTTTTCTTTGAACCTGTCTGTCATACGGGCTAAAGCAGTGTCAGTTCCACAGATTAGCGTTAGACATTTTCTGTTCGACCACACCAGACAGTCCCTTGTATCTGAGGAACAGTGGAAGTGAATGCTCTATTGCCCTGTTTGTCTTATCTGTTAATCTCAGGACTTGCCTTTGTGTCACAGTCTTACCTCCAGTTAAAAATGTTTTCACTCGTATTGTTGTAAGTGGAGCAGACCGTTGTACAATGTTGCTAGTTTTGTGGCTGTGCCACTGCCTCATTGCAGTAATTAGACACTATGTTTTATTATTATTACACAGTATTAGTTAATTTTGGCAGATTTTCTTCCCTTAAGAGTGAGGCTCAGAACGGTCTGTTCCCCTGGCTGCCCTGTAAGATAACCCTTTACTGAAATGACCTTCATGTTGTTATTGTGTAAGACTTCCACTTGCCATCAAGTTTAGCATGTATATTTTTACACGTCCCAGAGTTTGAAATACACTGAATAAATTGAAATCTCTTGGTTTAAAATATATTATGTACATTCTTCTTTTCTGGTTGTGTGACTGCATGGAGCACTAGTGTACTGATGAATCATAAAAGTGTGATCTGATGTAAAAATACCAACCAAAATACCAAAATTTAGCATCTGATGCTGCACACAATGAAAAAATATTACACTGAAATACAAGTAAGCAGTAAGTGCCCTGCATTCAGTCCCACTGCATGCTGGGATATGGAGTATTGCTGGGAAAGGGGTTGATGAGAGATGCAACACAGAGAAACAGAAGAGGTTAATTTACAGTTTTATTAAATCTGTCAATGTAAAACAGACAAAAGGAGGCGCGACTGTGTGGATGTCAGGAAGAACGAGTGACATCACGAGCGAAAAATTCATTATAATTTACTGTTATTGCAAAAACGCTGAACCGATTTCATCACCACACACATGTCCAAAAACAGCAGCACTGTTCATGTGGGGGGCAGTGACGTCCAAGTAAAAAAGAACTCTAACAGACAAATACAATCACCTCAACGAGGACAAGATTCAGTCACTGTCACAACACCAGTCTAATTTTTTTCCTTTTTAAAATGAATACGTTTTCTTGAAAAATATTTGAACATCTACTTATTTTCATTTATTTATTGCGAAAATTGGCAACTGAATTGTGATGAGTGAGAGGTGGAGCTGGGCGGCTGTTGGCACCGAGAGCCTGAGTGTGCAGTACCCTCGCTATGCCACTGCAGCCCCCGAGAGCCTGAGTGTGCAGTACCCTCGCTATGCCACTGCAGCCCCCGAGAGCCTGAGTGTGCAGTACCCTCGCTATGCCACTGCAGCCCCCGAGAGCCTGAGTGTGCAGTACCCTCGCTATGCCACTGCAGCCCCCGAGAGCCTGAGTGTGCAGTACCCTCGCTATGCCACTGCAGCCCCCGAGAGCCTGAGTGTGCAGTACCCTCGCTATGCCACTGCAGCCCCCGAGAGCCTGAGTGTGCAGTACCCTCGCTATGCCACTGCAGCCCCCGAGAGCCTGAGTGTGCAGTACCCTCGCTATGCCACTGCAGCCCCCGAGAGCCTGAGTGTGCAGTACCCTCGCTATGCCACTGCAGCCCCCGAGAGCCTGAGTGTGCAGTACCCTCGCTATGCCACGGCAGCCCCCGAGAGCCTGAGTGTGCAGTACCCTCGCTATGCCACTGCAGCCCCCGAGAGCCTGAGTGTGCAGTACCCTCGCTATGCCACTGCAGCCCCCGAGAGCCTGAGTGTGCAGTACCCTCGCTATGCCACTGCAGCCCCCGAGAGCCTGAGTGTGCAGTACCCTCGCTATGCCACGGCAGCCCCCGAGAGCCTGAGTGTGCAGTACCCTCGCTATGCCACTGCAGCCCCCGAGAGCCTGAGTGTGCAGTACCCTCGCTATGCCACTGCAGCCCCCGAGAGCCTGAGTGTGCAGTACCCTCGCTATGCCACGGCAGCCCCCACTTCTGCCCAGCGTTGGGGCTTGAATTGGGTATCCATGGCAACCGGATGAAAAAACTGGAGCTTCACCCTAGGAATGATGCGTACTTTCGGTCCCTCCTCCATCTGATCAGTGAATCAGTTTCCCCTTACTATGTACAAAGTTAATCCCTGAACAAATGTACAGACAAGTGCAACCTCCATTTAAAACCACCTGTGGAGAAGTGTGTCAGGAATCCAGGCTTTGGGTAGTCGGCAGGAATGTGGGGGCTAAGCTGATTTTAGGATAAGCCACAGGAAAGTTGAAGATTTCTCTCACATTTTGGGGGGGGGGGGGGTTGAGGGGCAGTTACATGTCCTCCCTCACAGCGCCACAGACAGTGTGGCTGCTTCCTGTTAAAAAAAAAAGAAAAGAAATGAACAAAACAAGCCAATGAAAGGAACTCAACACCTGTTCATCACAATTCCAGCTGTCCATCTGGCTGCTCCTGCTTTCTCAATGTTACCACAGAAGCCCCTCATAGATGCAGCAGTCAGAGCAGTTTCTCTGTGTGTGGTGGAGCAGCAGTCAGAGCAGTTTCTGTGTGTGTGGTGGAGCAGGTCCCCCCTCCCTGTCTGTACACAGCGCTGCCTGTGTTCCCCCCGGAAAGGTGCGGTACACAGGAGGGAGGAGGCGGGGAGATGGAGAAATGAGCAGGGACGGCCTCTGTCTCTGTGTCCCTCAGATGAGCACACCACCCTGCTGCACACACGTTTAAAACACAGACACGTTCACCGGTGGCCGTCCTGCAGGGACATCAGTGCTGTGACATCAGTGCTGTGACAGAGGCTCTCCTGGGAAATGGAGGCAGAGGGCAGGAGTGAAGTGGTGTCAGTGTTACAGCTCGGCCAGCAGCTTGGCTGAAGTCACAGCATCAAACACATTGGACAACTTCAGCAGCTCAGGAAGTTCAGGACAGCTGAGTCTGGTGGACCCTCTTACAGTGTGCTGCTATGCCTGGAGTTCCCCCTGCTGAGCGGGAGGTCCACGCACAGACCCTGCATCCCCCGTGTCTCGGGTTACTGTGCTCCTGGGCTCCCTCCACGCTCCACAGAGAGGAGATGCCATGGAAGACACAATCATGATGGGAACGGTACCCGCGCCCAAACCCCTCCTGAGCCCAGTCGGACGGGGGGGTGGGGCTCCAGGGGCTGGCAGCGAGTGAGGTGGGGGTGTAGGCGGGACTAGCTCGTGCAGCTCGTCATAAGGGGGTGGAGAGGACAGGAAAGGAAGAGCCCCTCTCCAATTGGTGAGCTCAGAGACCGCCTCCCGCTGGGGGAGGGGCTGCCTGCCTGCTGGGGACAGAGGGCAGCTCACCAGGCCGTGCTGGAGTGTAGTGTGCATCTGTCTGTGTGTGCATGACAACAGCACCCACCCCCCCCCCACCCTGCTTCTCTCTCTCCGCTCTGTGTGGTGCACAGCAGTTCTGGACACAGGGGGCGCTATGAGTTGAGCCAGGGGTGGTTGAGGCACTCCCCGGCGGAGGCCCTCTTCTCCGGCACCATCTCCAGCATGGGCAGCAGGAAGTGGGTGAAGTGTCCCGCGTCCTCAGGGGGCCAGCCGTACTTCTCCACCAGCACGTCAAACAGCGACCACGGCTTCAGCTTGGTGATGTGCCTCAGCTCACCTGCAGGGGGCAACAGAGAGGACGCCACCAAGCAAGAGTCAACTAGGAAGTAAATGACGAGACAGACACAGTAACAAAGGAAGAGAGAGAGACAGACACAGTAACTAAGGAAGAGAGAGAGACAGACACAGTAACAAAGGAAGAGAGAGAGACAGACACAGTAACTAAGGAAGAGAGAGAGACAGACAGATACAGTAACTAAGGAAGAGAGAGACAGACACAGACAGACAGACAGACAGAGACAGCTGCATCAAAATGACAGAGCATAATTAAAGGCAGGAAGTGAAATCAGAAGCTCAGTGACATGCTGGCTTCAGAAGCAGAGACTGGAACGGCCATTTGCCCGGAGACAGAAAGCACTGGCACAGCAGACACACAACAGGAGTGTGTCAGGGTCAGGGTCAGGGTGCTGGACTGACAGCAGGTTAGCCAGTCTTCAACCACACTGACAAAAAAATCACACCTCATTAGAGCTAAAGGAATGTAATGTAATGTAATGCAAACAATACATTTATGGAAGCTGTAGCGTAACATAATTGTGATTGGCCCCGGTGCAATTATTTTTTCTTGCCCCCCGCCCCAAACACAAGCGCACGCTTGTGCATACACACACACACATACACACACAACCACTCCAGACAATTCCAAATCAGACCATTACTATGTCACCTCAAAACCGTAAGTGTTATATACAAGGTAGGAAGGTGGTATATAAAGCTATCACAATTACAAGTAACCTTAGTGATAGTGTTGAGACTTTGAAGACTGAGTGAAATGGTCAATGCGCAAGAGGGCCCCCTAAAATAGTAAAGCAGAAAAAAATCGCCTTCCTTGATGGGCCCCTGACAGCTTCTGGGCCCCGGTGCGCTGCACTGGTTGCACCGTCGATATTTACACCAGTGTATGGAAGTTAAAGCTGAGGGGGGAGTGGCAACGTCATACAAACCTGGATGCTAAAAAGGGCAAACTAGGGAAGACAGTGGAATAACTGAGTTCATTATTTGTAGATCGTAGCTGAACTGTAGTGAGGTGGGATGTGGTCTGTCTGTGAATGCCTCTGCCGTCCTGGCTGCCCTGCCTCCCAGCAGGGGGCAGTGTGTTACCTTTCTTGGTGAAGAGGTCGCGGCTGTACTTCCCGGCAGCGGCCACCTTGCGCGGCATCTTCCCAAGCAGCTCCATGATCAGAGCGACGTGATCTGCACAGCACCACATGGGCACCGTGACACCACAACACAACAGGGACAGCCGCGTCAGTGCGCACACACGCCAGGGGACTGACGGACAGATGGCCGCCCCCCACGCAGACAGACAGACAGACAGACGCGCGTGCAGCAGCAGTGTAACACACAGGTATTTTCAGTGCAGCCTGTGTTAGTTTATGTATTCAAACTCATTTTTGCCCTGGTCTGAGGTCTCTGCTCTAACACATGTGAGAGTGATTCTGATGTAATGCTGTCCGTCTGTCTGCGTGTGGCAGTCTGTCCCTCCGTCCCCCCTGGCACCATCCCAGCACTACCTCTGCGGTTGAAGAATTCCCGGGAATATTTTCCAGAGAGTGCAAAGTGTCTTGGGATACACCCCAGCAGCTCAATGATGTGGGCTATGTGGTCTACAGAGGGAGGGAGGGAGAGAGGGAGAGAGAGAGAGAGGGAGGGAAAGAGGGGAAGAGAGAGGGACAGAGGGAGAGAGGGAGAAAGAGAGAGAGAGAGAGAGAGGGAGAGAGAGAGAGAGACAGAGGGAGAGAGGGAGAGAGAGAGAGACAGAGACAGAGAGAGAGAGAGGGACAGAGGGAGAGAGAGAGAGGGAGAGAGGGAGAGAGAGAGGGAGACAGAGAGAGAGAGAGACAGAGGGACAGAGGGAGAGAGAGAGAGAGAGAGAGAGAGAGAGAGAGAGGGACAGAGGGAGAGAGAGAGAGAGAGAGGGAGAGAGGGACAGAGGGAGAGAGGGAGAGAGAGAGGGACAGAGGGAGGGAGGGAGAGAGAGGGAGGGAGAGAGAGGGAGAAAGGGAGGGAGGGAGAGAGGGACGGAGGGACAGAGGGAGGGAGGGAGGGAGAGAGGGATAGAGGGAGGGAGGGAAAGAGGGGAAGAGAGAGGGAGGGAAAGAGGGAGAGAAAGAAAGCGCAGTGTTAGTGACCCCACAAAAGCTGAGGTGTGCTACGGGGGGGTAACAGAAAGACCTGTGGCCATGCTCTTAAAGAGTGACGCTCCTGTCAGATTGAAATATGTGGTCCTCTCAGCCCTGTCCAGCCAAGTGCACATTGCCGAATGCCATCTCACTGCAGTCCCTCTGACTGCACCTCCACACTTTATTCATTTATTGCCTTAAATGGATGAATACATAACTTTTACAAAAAGATATAACTTTATGTAATCAGTAGTGAGATCAATGTTTGGTTTACCCTCTGCCAAACTGATGTGTATTTATTTAACCGTTGGTGTGTAAGCACACTTGTTATTGGATAATGTGGTCATGGATATATATTGTATGGATATATATTGTATGTCATTAAAAATCATTTAATTGTTATCATTCAAAAACCATTCAAAACAGATTCTACAGCCACAGGTAGCAGATCCATGTGACAGAGGGTGGAGAGGTTTACACCTGACTGCCAGACAGCTGGGAGCAAGCGAGAGGGAGCGTTAGTGAGGGGGTTAGGGAGCATTAGTGAGGGGGTTAGGGGACAGGAGGGAGCGTTAGTGAGGGGGTTAGGGGACAGGAGAGGGAGCGTTAGTGAGGGGGTTAGGGAGCGTTAGTGAGGGGGTTAGGGGACAGGAGGGAGCGTTAGTGAGGGGGTTAGGGGACAGGAGAGGGAGCGTTAGTGAGGGGGTTAGGGGACAGGAGAGGGAGCGTCAGTGAGGGGGTTAGGGGACAGGAGAGGGAGCGTTAGTGAGGGGGTTAGGGGACAGGAGAGGGAGTGTTAGTGAGGGGGTTAGGGAGCATTAGTGAGGGGGTTAGGGGACAGGAGGGAGTGTTAGTGAGGGGGTTAGGGGACAGGAGAGGGAGCGTTAGTGAGGGGGTTAGGGGACAGGAGAGGGAGCGTTAGTGAGGGGGTTAGGGGACAGGAGAGGGAGCGTTAGTGAGGGGGTTAGGGGACAGGAGAGGGAGTGTTAGTGAGGGGGTTAGGGAGCATTAGTGAGGGGGTTAGGGGACAGGAGGGAGCGTTAGTGAGGGGGTTAGGGGACAGGAGAGGGAGCGTTAGTGAGGGGGTTAGGGGACAGGAGAGGGAGCGTTAGTGAGGGGGTTAGGGGACAGGAGGGAGCGTTAGTGAGGGGGTTAGGGGACAGGAGGGAGTGTTAGTGAGGGGGTTAGATGACAGGAGGGAGTGTTAGTGAGGGGGTTAGGGGACAGGAGGGAGCGTTAGTGAGGGGGTTAGGGGACAGGAGGGAGTGTTAGTGAGGGGGTTAGGGGACAGGATGAGTGTAAC